>NC_056745.1:1375747356-1375954856 GCF_019279795.1 Protopterus annectens | reverse complement strand
TTATAATTGACTAATTTAACTGTGTTGTGTAACTTTGTATTCCTTAAAAAGTGAGAAAAATAGTTTCAGATGTTTAGTCCTAGGGCTTCTTTGACCTTATGTGAATGCAAGGCAAGAGTATTATAAGAAATATAGAAAAAATCTTACTACTACAGAAATATGCATATTAGATATAATTTGTTTTAGGATTGTACCCATGCAAGTATTTAGAATATCTATTTATATCTATCTATATATATATATATATATATATATATATATATATATATATATATATATATATATATATAGATGTATATAGATGTATATGGGTCCTAGTCTGAATATCAAAAGTACATTTAATCGAAACGTACTTGAGCGAATGGACGCTGTGAATGGACATTTGGACAACAACTATTTAAAGAAATGTCTCGACAAAGGTGTTGTACCTATGGGACTTAGGTTTTTCAAGATCCCTATGGGGGTCATCTTGGATGAGAACAGTAAAAAAGAATGTTGTAAATTATTTGACGGTTTCGGTTTTTCTTTTATCAAATTTATAATGGAGTGTAATGATAAACGGATATGTATGCTGCTAACTGAATTGGATGAGTTGAATAATAGTATTGTACATGATTTATTATATGATGAATTTGAAATGTACTATGAATCTCAGTTCAACTGGGTAGCTGGGATTATAGATAAGCAATTTGAACGTAAATGTAATAAGTTGAATCGTGATTTGGAGCAATATAAAAACGGCAATGTTTACAGGTGGGAGAAGAGTTATAACAACAATCAATTTGATAAGTTTAAGGCATCTAATAGGAATGGGAAATTTAGGGGAGATGCTGGTAATAATCAGAGACCTAGGATGTACAATCAATTTAGGAGTAATAACAATGAGTTTAACAATAACAATAAAAAACAACTATACAATCAAGATTTTTTAGAGAGAGAACAGGATTGGGAAGGGGAACAAAGGAGGTATCAACAAGGAAGGGAAGGCTATGTGGGGAGGATGGGGAGAGGTTAAATAGTGCATCTGGACCTTTCCCTATGAAACTATCCCCTGAGATTGTTAAAGTCAATGATATTATTAGTTCATATGACAATTTCTACATATATAATTACTCTGATGTGGAACTTAAAAAAGAACACTTTACCTTTTTTTCCAAGGGGATGAAATTCATACCTCATGGGACATTCAATTTGGTAGATAGTATAGTTGATATTAAGAAGTATGTAAGAAAATTAAATTTAAGTGTGAAATATGATGGTACAGACCACATATATAAAGAATTTGGAACTAACAGCACATACACGCCACCCCTAAATAGTTTGCTGGATACTTTTGAGAAACTAGTAATAAGTGATATATATAAGTACAGCAAACGAAGTATGAACAGCATGAGGTTTAATCTTACTAAGGAAGAGTATGATACACTGAAAGAATTACAGGGGGACAAAAAGATCCGGATTATGAAACCGGACAAGGGGGGTGGGGTAGTGCTGTATCATGCAAGTGATTACAAAAATAAAATTATGGGCTTGCTGCTTAACTCTGGAAAATATACGATTTCTTCAAGGAATGAAGTTCACATTGGGTATCACAAGGTGGATATGATGTTAGAGGATTTATTATTGGAAGAAAGGATAGGAATGAATTTATATAAGTTTTTGAAAGTTGAGAATCCCATCTTAGGAACCATTGTAGGTATTCCAAAAGTCCATAAGGATATCAATGATCCACCATTTAGACCTATCATTTCGGGGAGTCAGGCCAAGACCTTTCCCTTTGGTAGGGTCATAGACAAATGGCTTAAACCCACACTAAGGAAAATTCCCCACTTGGTTTATGACTCTTGGGATTTCCTTAGTAGATTGCAACCAGGGTTGGCCGAAGGGGTTGAATGGTTGGTGACTATTGACATCACTGATCTATATTCGAACATACCTAAAGAGGAAGGTTTCGCCAGATTTCATGAGAGTGTGTTTAGTCTTGGTATGACATCTGGAGATAAAAATATATTGATTTTGGAGTTCATGGAGACTGTGTTAGCACATAATTACATTTATTATGAGGGGGAATACCACCAGCAGATCAAGGGAGTAGCGATGGGGGCAGCTTGTGCCCCCATTTACGCTAATTTGGTGGTATTCGATTGGGAAAAGGAGCATATTTTTAAATCTGAATGGTATAAGTATGTTTCCTGCTATCTCCATTTTTTGGATGATATATTTTTACTCTGGAAGGGTAATAGTGATGAGCTAAATAAATTTTGTGGCTACCTTAACACTTGTAGTGAGAGTTTTAAATTTGCCTTTAATATGGACAAGGTAACTATTCCTTATTTGGATGTGAGAATAACTATACAGGATGGGCAATTCAAGTCAAATATATACAGGAAAAAACACTTTTAGTAATTCCTATTTACACTTTTCCAGCAATCATCCTTGGGCCCAGAAAAGGAACATCATAAAAGGGCAATGTATCCGCGTGGCCCGGATGACATCTAATGTCAATGACTTGGAGGTGGAGTTGAGTAAGGTAAAAAATTTCTTTAGTGAGAGGGGTTACCCCATGGATATGATAGTTGATGTAAGTGAGTATGTAAGGAAGGAATGGGGAGTCAAGTATAAGCCATTATTAGGAATAATGCATGGCCTGGACAAAGGACTTGATGTTGCTACAACTGGCACTGATGCTGATAGTAGTAAATTTAAGAGGGCATGTATTTTACAGCACTCAACACATAGTAGGGACATAAAAGATATTGTTCAGAGGAACTGGACAGTTTTAAAGGCTGACAGAGATGTATTGAGAATAGTAGGGAAAGAGCCCAACTTTGTTTATAAGAATGGTTCCAACATGAAATTACTGTTGGAAAGGAAGTGTGATGTAAACAAAGGTAGTGAATGTGTGGGAACTAAAAAATGTGGCACTTGCCAGCAATGTCAATACATCTTTGATGGTACAACTATTACTTTACAAAATTTTAACAAAGCTAAAATAGTTTTTTGTAGAGGGAATTGTAGGGCAAAAAATCTAGTATATCTGGCTTTTTGTACACACTGCCCATGCTATTACATAGGCAAAACTATCAGGTGTTTGCGTAATAGGATCTATGACCATTACTACAGCATCAGGAAAAATGATGAGAACAATGCCCTTTGGAAGCATCTGAAAGAGAGCAAGGAATGCTCGATGTTTAAATTTGGTATATTGGAATTGGTTAAGGGTAATGTGAGAGGGGGTGACATCAAAAAGGCAGTTAGCGATAAGGAAGTTAGGTGGCAAATTAGACTCAATGCCTCTGTGTACCCGGGAATAAATGATCATATTTCCATAAAACCCATATTGGACAACTTAGGGTAATTTAGGGTATATGTAACTGGTTTATAATGCATAGGAGTTTGTTATTACAAGTGTATGACTATTAACATGATATGCATTTTGGAAATGTATATAACCAACTTGTGTAACATGAAATGAGTTTTTTATATGTATTGCATTTTTTTATGTGTATATTTGGTATGTTTTTAGAATAATGTGTCATTTATGTATGGGGAGGGGACAACGAAGGTTTTTTGAAAAGCGTCAGCTTTTTAATTTTTAATTATGTCAGGTGGTTCATTAAGTGAGTGTCATGTGAAGTGAAGTGCATATAAAAGGGATTTGAGTGCAATTATTATTGTTCTGATGAAGTCATGGAATGATGAAAGCGCTTAACGTTTTTATTATGTTTTAAGTATTAAATTCTTCAGTTTTAACCTGACAAGTGTTGAATTTGTGCTGCTGGCGCTGGACGCGTAGTGCTCTTAGGAATTGTAGTGTGTGTTTTTTACTTTGTGGACTGTTCCTAGTGTTTGGACTTATTCAGTGTTTTATTTGTGTCATTTTTTTGGCGTGTTTTTTTTTTTTCAGCGATAGTGCATTTTCAATAAAATGCACTTTCGTGAAAGTGAGTTCGCTCATGTATGTTTCGGTGAAAGGTACTTTCGATGTTACAACATAGATCCATATATATATATATATATATATATATATATATATATATATATATATACACACACACACACACACACACACACACACACACATATATATATATATATATATATATATATATATATATATATATATATATATTTATATGTATGTTTGTATGTATATATATATATATATATATATATATATATATATATATATATATATATATATATATCTATATAGGTTCATAGGTAGGTACTAGGCTATCGGCCCAAGGGCCTATGTAAGCCTAGCCAACAACGTTCCCTGGCTTACACCACCCAAGAAAGTTATTTTCCTGTGCCACTATCGAGCAGAGATACAGAAGTGATCCCCAGGGTGTATTTATTATTTCCCATCAACTCATCAAGATTTTTCTTGAAGAGTGCTAATGAAGAACTTTGCTTGACATAGATGGGTAGCCTGTTCCAGAGTATGGGAAGTCTCTGGGACAGGAATCTATCCCTCAAGCATGTCCTGTTTATTGTGGTGACAAGGTTTAGGTCCCTAGAGCATGTAGCTTGGAGGGATTGGGATTTCTTTAGGTGTAGCATGTCCAACAGCTCTAGGTTTGACATAGCTTTATATGTTAGGCAAAGATCACCTCAAAGTAGGCGATATACTACGGAGTAAACCTGGAGTCTTTTGAGGTGGTCAGTGTAGGACATTTGTTTGAGGCCAGTAATCCTCTTTGTGTAGTACTTCTGTGGCCTTTCCATTTGCTGCAGATGTCTTATGAGGTACATTCCAAAAGGGGCGTTGTACTCTATAATGGGTCTAATGAGTGTCGAGTAGAGGGGAACAATGACCTCTTTTTTCCTGGATGAGAACCCTTTTATGATGAGGTGTGCCATGCAGAAGGACTTCCTGACTACTGTGGCGATGTGACTATCAAAGGAGAGACTACTGTCCACCTGGGTCTCAAGGTCTCTTATCACACATTCGGTGTTAAGTAGATTGCTGCCTATGTGGTAGTTCATGGGTACAGAGTTTTTACCAAAGGGGATGACACTGCACTTTTTGGCATTGAGCTTGAAGCCATGGCTCTAACACCAGGCATATGCCTCAGCGAGGCCCTTCTGTAGGATGTCCACATCATTTGGGGACTTGACTATGGCTCCTAGTTTGCAGTCATCTGCGAACTTTGTTAGCCAGAGGCCTTCTGTGTTAGCCTGTATTTCAGAGAAGTAGATACCAAACAGGAGAGATCCCAGGATGGAACCTTGTGGTACTCCACTTGTCACTGCTTTGAGGTCAGATTTGGAGTCTGCAACTTTTACACTGTGGGTTCTGTTAGTGAGCCAGTTGGCAACCCATCTTGTGACATAGGGATTTTTACCTAGTTTAGTGAGTTTAGCTATAATTCCAGAATGGGGGATGGTGTTGAAAGCCTTGGCGAGGTCAAGATAGGCTGTGTGAACCACCTTACCCTCATCTACAGCTTTGTTGACTGCCTCAAAGAAGTAGATCAGGTTCAGGAGGCATGATATGCCTTTCACAAACCCGAACTGGGTGGGATTCAGAGTTTGGAGGTTACCAATGTCTTTGTTTATGAGTTCTATTGCCTTGCAGACCAGGCTCGTCAGGCTAATAGGTCGATAGTTCCCGGGATCAGTGGTGGCTCCCCCTTTATTTATATAGATATATATATATATGTGTGTATGTATATATATATATATATATATATATATATATATATATATATGTGTGTGTGTGTGTGTGTGTGTGTGTGTGTGTGTGTGTGTGGGTATATATATATATATATATATTAGGGCGTCTGCTGCATAGTCAGGTAGCATGAGTTTTATAAGAAGATAAGCCACTCAGATTTATTAACACCTACACTAAGTGTACACTAAGTGAATGTGATCTGTATTCAAGAAATCCCTACTACATTTTTGTGCTTTTTAATCACTCAGAATGATTATACTAAGTGTACATGTAGTCTATACTTTGCGTAACCTCAGTATTTAAAGCTGCAACAAAATCAGTATGAAAACTAAAATTAGGAGGAAGTAGGTATGAGTTATGCTTGTGTTGTCTGTTTACTCAGAACGGTGTGCGCTTAGTGTAGGCTTTATAACATTTTATGTCTGTCAATGTAGCACCCTAAATTTATTGCACGACGTCAGCAAGAAATGACATCATTTCTACAAGTTAGGATTTGTGTTTTCATGTGGGACTTCATACTTCATGAATGATGAGCCAACAAGATTTTGCTGCATTAATTCTAAGCTCCTCATGCTCTACTATTTGGGAGTCGGGTCCTCAAAACATTAAAATATTATCTTAAACCTAATATGGTTCACAGAGGTTTATTAGTTTATATGGAGCCAGAGACTGGCACGAACAATTCAGCATTGATTAACAGTTGGCAAGCTTTTCAAAGCACTGCTTGACATTTATTTGTCCAATGCTTGGTCAAATCATAACATTACTGGATTAAAATCCCTAGTAACCAATAATCTCGATAATGTCCCGCTATTCACTAACAGAGCCCTGTTTCAGGGATTATTCAATGAATATATCAAGGCTACCAAAAAGACTAATTCAAAAGTAGAAGCAAGAAACCTAAAAAATGTAACTGAGACATTAATAACTAACAAAATAAGGTTGCTTCCCACATAGGGAAAGCAATGCAACTCTGCACATTTTTTTCTGTCATGCGAATTATAGTGATAGGGCCAAAAACGATAAATTAAATAAAAGGAACTTGCAGCTCAGTTAAATCAGTATTGTCAGCATATAATTCCACCACTGACTTCTCATCTACTACTGATGCAGAGTGTGAACTGATTCACCCAGACAGAATATTCGGACTGGCGTGACCAATACTGATACTAATTTGGACAGTAATTTAGTTAATGGCAGGGTGACAGAAGTGCTGATCAAAACTCTGAAGTGTTTTTGATGTTCCAGCATATACTTAACAATAAATATAAAAAGGACAGATATTAACATTTTGTTAATTAAAGTTCTCACATTTTAAGCTATAATAAAGTCAACAGTTTTAAGTCTTTGAACCTTCTTTTTTTGTGAAAGATTATTCATGATTTGAAAGCTTTTTCTAAATATTTGAATTTAAGTTACTGGGCACTGAGCAAAGTGCAAAACACAGGAATCCAATGCAATGAATCTAATGGATTTTAAATTAAGAAAGTCCAAATACCATATCCTTTTACAATTAGATTATTTGAAAAATCCTTTCTCAAGGAATTACATGACAGGCTTAATAATGCACAGAGTTTGACCATGGCTGAAAAACAGGTATCAATACTGAAAACTAACCTTGAAGTTGTTGCAAATTCTGCTGATACAGGTGGGGTGGCAGTGGTTTGGGATATGAAGCATTATAATCACAGTGACAGTTATGTAATATTAAACATTATCAAAGGCTTCTAATCGATCCTTGTGATGGTTGTAAGCTATAAACTGAATCTTCATTAAATGACACACTGTCAGAGGGTGTAATTTCTACATAATTTAAGTGTAAATCGATGATGAGGGAATATGAAATATAGAAATTTTATAATTCATAACAAAAAGTTACACCACACCCTGGGTTAACCAGTTGTGTTAGGCAAGGGCTAATTTGTAGAACCTCTTTTAGTACACCTTTAAGCTTGCTTTAAACCCTTATTGACTTTTATTATAGGTAGAATTCATGACATACTCTCATTGTTGAAACTTATGGATGATTTTCATATTGAAAGCACTCCCCAGGATTCAAAGAATAATTGCCTGATGTGAGTTAGTTAATTAGCATAACTCAGAATGATTCTTAGTCAGAGACCTAGTGAAGATGCCTTGAGAAACACCTCATGAGAGGCTTATCACCATGCCTCTAAAATGATCACTGTGCTGTCTGACCTAAGTGTGCATGTGTTCTCCCTAGCAGCACATGCAATGAATTAAGAAAAGCACTCCCTGGCACACAAACACACGTGAGTGTGAACGCACATGTGCACGCACACACACACACACACACACACACACACACACACACACACACACACACACACACACACACACACACACACACACACGCACACACGCACACGCACACACACACACACACAGATGCATACCAATGCACACATCCAGACACCCCACACACAGACAAATTTAGACATGGATGCACACACATAGATATTCCTAGACATTCCTCTCACAAGGACACACACGCAGCCATCCACAGACAAGCCCCCACCACCACCACACTTGCTCTCACCCATGGAAAGACTTAACCACACTCCCACACAAATGCACTAATATGCATACACACACACATACACACACACACACACACACACACACACACACACACACACACACACACACACACACACACACACACACACACACACACACACGCACACACTCTGACACTCCACCAACCTCCGTAATTACACTGTATTTACCTACATCATGAGTACTCCACAAGTGTGAATGGGTGTCTGATGATGTTCACATTTTCCTCCAAGGGTAAAATTTGTCTAGGTTGACAAGTAGGAAGCATAAACATTTTTGATGGACAGCAGATGCTTAATTAGCATTAGCCAATCCTTACTGTATCTGCATTAGCATGAGGCTTCCCAGCAAGACAGATGAGTTTGTTAAGGCCCCTGTGAGGGGAAAATATAGCAGCAGATCTGAAAGACTCACCTCCATATGTAAACATTTCAAGATAAGACTTCTGCATCACAATAAGTCTTTGTGAATTATCCCCACTGTCTGTTAATCACCCTGGATGTACATTCCTTATATACCAGCATTCTACATGTAGTACGAATAACAGAAGATATTTCTTAGAACTGACTGGATTATATAACCAGGAGTTTAATGAATTGTTGTTGAAGCTAGTAGATTATGTATTATCAATGAATGCATTTTTATTATTGGGTAAACAGTTATCATAAATTACATCAAAGCAGCTTTTTTGCCCACTTATGTTGCCAATTTCATGGGTTATCTGAGAGGAGTTTTCTGTATGATAGATCTAAAAAATCAAGGTTGAAATAGGGAAACAGCATTTGAATGATCTCTGGCTGCTATAGAGTGGACAATGGAAAAATAAAATGAGTTGGATAAACATTTAAATACAAATGATTTGGTTATTTAGTTAACACATGCTTACTATCATTAATAGCCTGTTTTTTGGCTGTCATGGTTATCTAGCTCATTGATGGGTCATTGCAAATATAAATATATTACAAATAATTTACAAACAAATCCTTCCTGGAGCTAGCAGCTGCCATCCAAAGCATGGTAAATAACATTCTATATTCACAATCCCCCGGATTCAGCAATCCTCCATGTAAGACTAAATAAGTCTTACACGGAAGCTGCAGTTGAACGGTATGACATCAGCATGCCATGCATATTCATGAGGGCATGCTGATTCATACTCTAGTCTAACACGGTCCATGTAGGAAAGTAGGGGGCGTGCCTGATTGCCGAGTACTGCAAAGGGACACGCCCCCAGAAGAGTTAGAGTCCTGATAGTAAACACCCACGAGCGAGTCCGCCGAAATGTCAAGAAACACAACACCACACATCCCCACAGACTAAACCCTAGTGAAAGTGTTTAAAAAGTGAAGATAACCGTTTCATTTTTTTTTATAATTTCCAATATGTTTGCCCGCATTTGCGCTCGTTTGTGCGGGTATGCCCTTCGCTCAACCACATTTAGCAGATATGACACTGAAAAGCATATAAGATCTACATATGCAAATTAAGCAAAGTAACAATAGCATAGCGGTAGAGATGTCGCCCAAAGAATAGGTAGTCACGGTTCGAGCCCCAAAACACCCCCCTCCATTTTTCTTTAAATAAGTATGAAACAATTCCCCGATATATATAAATTTAATTTAAGTAAAATGTAATGAAATGGCCCATGTATTTGTGAACAAAACCTATATTATGTATATATAAAAAGGATCATAATTGCCCATAGCTTAGCAGCACTTTAACAAGCTTAATATGAGTGCCCGTAGCCAAGCAGCGCTTTACCCAGCTTAAAATGAGTGCCCGTAGCCAAACAGTGCTGAACCCAGCTTAATATGACTGCACATAACTAAATAACACTTTACCCAGCATAAGCCGTTTGCACGGAGCTGCACTGTGCTCCAACCAGCTTACCATCGGGCAACGGTAGGCAACGTGTAGCAAATTTGCCTTTACACAGACACACCTCCTAGCCTGTCTAGACAGTAGTAAAATAAAAAAGCAATGACAAGGGTCAAACCCGGGATACTGTGCACCATAGTCAAAGTACTGAACCACTAAGCCATGACACTTGTACCTAGAAATCCAGTATTATCATACATATAGGAATGAATGAAAATATAACCATGACAAAGCAGGTTTGCTCTTAGCTGAGAAATTTCCAAAATGGCCAATCACAAATAAGTGTGGGAAAACTGGCATATATAAGCTTCATAGGCGAGAATACACACCATAACTGATTGTGGTACCCATTTGCAGTCAGGATGGCAGGTGTTGTAGAGGAAAATTGCTTTAGAGCACAAAGGTGGGGCATTGAGGAGTCCAAATATATGGTTTGGCTCCTAGTCCATCATCATGAAGGCCGACTCATTCAGGGCCAGGTTCAATGGGGTGCGTATCAGGCAGAGGCATGGAACCAGTTGGCACATGATCTCACCAGTGCCACAGGCATTCCGAGGACTGGTGAACAGGTTCGTCACCACCATGCGGACCTGATGCGACGAAAGGAGGACCAACTGAACCGATGGATCCAGGAGGCCTGTCAAATGCCCAATGCCCCACTACTGAGTAAGTATACATATAATTAAGTATGTAAGAAATGCTATCCTAGCCTATAGTATGGATAGGTATGTTCCAATATCCCTTCATTTATATTATAGCTGCAGGTGTTTGTTCCGCAAATCAGCAAGCCTATGCTGATAGGCTGGTAAGGCTGCGCCACCAGGCAGGTTAGTAATTATTCAGCTGGTATTATTATAGAATATAAGTGAGACAGACTGTAAAAGAGTTCAGTGTTGTAACCCAGTAATAAAGGTCAAATAAGCCTAGAATAAAGCTTCTGTTAGTATTCTAAAATCAGATAAGTGATGCAGCCTGAAAAGGAGTATTGTAATCCATTAATAAAGAGTAAACAAGTCTCAAATAGAGTTCCCACCTGTATTGTAATATCAGATAACTGCTTCAGCCTGAAAATGAGTGGTCTAATCTATCAATAAAGGACAGACAAGTATTGAATACATCCTTGTATATACTGTCATATGAAATAAGTGAGTCAGCTGGAAAGGATTGTTGTAACCCAGTAATAAATGTTAATAAAGCCTGGAATTAAGTACCATCCTGAAATGTAAATATAAAATAAGTGAGAGAGTGTGAGAAATACCTTGAAGTCTGTAATAAAGGTATACTGCATGCACAACATAATGAAATGAATGAGACAGCCACAACCAAAGAGTGAAATGTTTTAATAAAGTACAATACCTGGACTGTGTCCGTCCCACATTTCAGATATGTTGTTGTACCCTTGCATTATGGACATAGTATGGTTGTATGAAATGCTGAACATCCACAGTTGTCTAGGCCCATATAAACTGGCTGATGGGAATGCCAGTATGTCAGAAGAATATTTATAGTCCTCAACTGTGTCATGTATAGTATTTACCTGTTAATCCGGTACATGAGCAGCTTGTGCTTGTGATCCCACAAATGTCAGTGTACTGCTAGAACTGTACGTAACTGTTCAAATGTAGCAGGATGAATACAAATGGAATGTATATTAATGTAGCAGTAACATCTCCATCACCAACATTTGTAAGGTTACATACAGGAAACTGTACTAATACATGTAGGGGATATATATCTGCATCTAGTAGGAATGTATAGTATACGTATAGGTATTTTAAGTTGTTAATGTAATATTTTATCACCCTACCTTATGTTCACAAATTATTCTATTCCACACCAACCTAGGTATGTGTATTCACAATTAATTCCTATGGACATTTGTCCTGTTGGTTTATACATATCTGCATATACGTTGATGCATGTGCCATGTTCACATATCCAAACCTGATGGCCTGTTGCCACTAATCAACCCTGCATGCTGTTGAAATGTCCACTGTTGTCCTAAATATGCATGTGTTATGCTTGCTGTTCAACTTTTGGAATCCATGTGTGTTTGGTGAATGGGAATACTAATGCATGCTGTTACAACTAATTTGGAATGGTGTTGTTTGTTACTAACCCAAAATGCCATTAAATACTGCTAAACATAGAACAACTGGGAAGGCGGGTGCCAGTGGACCCACCTCTCCCACCTCAGCTGGCAATTGCACCTGGCACCAGTGCCCAGGCCAGGACCTCCTCCTCCGGTGGCCCTGTGCCACTTTCGGGTGGAAGCGCTGCAGGGGATGGGGCTCACCCCCCCTCTGCAAGCGTGGCTGGAGGAGAGCCTCTACTCACCCTCCAAAGGGACCGGTCTGTGGTGCATAGTGAGATCAGGTGTTCCATGACTGATCCCCTATGCCAGCTTGAGGCGAGAGTGGCGCAACTCATGGGTATGCCTGCCCATCCTATCCAGCCCCCAGCACAGCCCCGGCCTAGGCTGTGAAGGTGCAGTGGTAACTGCCCATGGGTGGGGATCTCAGTTCCACTGTTGCCATCTGTGGGCTCATGGGCTTGCGATATCCAAACATCTGTCCCCGTCAATTGTGTTTATCCCCCACATGTGTCATACTCTGCCCCTGTATGCGTCTTGTTTGTCTTGTCTGTTAAACTCCCCAACCTACCTCCCCAAATATATCTACATCCTGTACCTCACATTCCACTCTCACCTGAAAAAAAAAGGGCACTCTGTTCCCACAAAAAAATTACGCCCCATACATAGTTCCCCATTTCGCACACATGTCTGCTGGACATGTAAACTGATAATTACAATTGGCTCTACAACATACTTTGTTTTCCTCACTCCTCTCTCAGGGGTGGAAGGTTTCAAATCTCACACTAAATTTCTAACATTTGCACAGCTGTTGCTGGTAAAGAATTGGGCAGCTATGGGCCTTCCCTACATCCTTCCTGCACATCCCGAGCTTGTTTTCCTACTGTCATAACCTCTTTGTGCCTCCTTTTTCACCACTTTCCTATTTCCCCATTTTCTTTTCTTTAAAAGAAAATAGCGTGGGTGTTAGCAGGAGTAAGCACTTTTAAACAGTTGTAAGCATGTGTGCGCTTAGCTAAGCATCATGCAAACTCGTGCAAACCTGCTTACAACTGTTTAAAAGTGCCTTAGTCACTCTGTATGACAAGGCCTGTAGTCTGCTCATCAGCAAAATAAAATACCCCTGTCAGTCCCGAACCCCAGATCTTGGACACACTAGACTGCATGGACTACCACTGGGCCACAGCAGATATACAATAGCTTGGTGCTGTAATAAATATATCATGCATTACTGTGAGTGAATGTAAAGGGAAATAGGAATGCCATAACACAAATCTTATCCTGTGGGTCTTTACCAGCAGGTTATGTGGAATGCTATGATTTGACTATTTTGATGTGATATAAGGATTTAAGCAGTGCTCTACCCAGCTAAATACAGTTTCCCAGAGTGTAGCAGTGCATTACCCAGCTAAATACAGTTGCCCAGAGTGTAGCAGCACTTTACCCAGCTAAATACAGTTGCCCAGACTTTGGCAGTGCTTTACATGAGTGTGTGAGTGTGAGCTTGTGTGCGCTTGGCTAAGCATCGCTAAGCGCCGTGCAAACTCGCACAAACCCGCTTACAACTGCTTAAAAGTGCCTTAGTCAATCTGTATGACAAGGCCCATGTACTGCTCAGCAGCAAAATAAAATATCCTTGTCAGTCTCAAACCCCACACCTTGGACTCACCAGTCTGCATGACATACCACTAAGCCACAGCAGATATACAATAACTTGGTGCTGCAAGAAATATAACATGCATTAAAAGGAGTGAATGTAAAGGGGAAATATGAAAGCCAGAGCAACACTTTTCAAGAAAGAAATGTAACATGCATTACAAGGAGTGAATGTAAAGGGAAACTACAAAAGCCAGAGCAATACATTTCAAGACAGACAGAAATATAACATACATTACAAGGAGTGAATGTGAAGGGAATATAGGAAAGCCAGAGCAATACATTGGAATAACCACTGTTGTATGCTAGTTAATTTCCTAATTCCAAAACAAAGTACATACTCCCATGTATCCAGTGTTAGCATTAGAAGGTGTGAGTAAACTGACACACTGAGAAGAGTGTACTGGAAGAAGCAACAATCAGGTTTCAGTACAACATACATTTCACTGTCTACAACCCAGCTTCAGATATGAGACATACACCAACCTTCTGACTCACACAACAATGTCCACAGCAAACAAGCATGGTCTCCACCTTGCAAAACTGAAAGGCCTATGCCTACCTAACCTATCATTTTATAGCAGTGTCCTGAAATCACAGTGAGAACTGTAATTAGCACACAGCAGGCTGCATGCAATTACTAAATGGTGGGCACCGATTGGTGCAGAGGCCATCACATGCACATGTGCAGATACCTACAAAAGCAGCCTGTACTTGCTGTCCACACATGCAATAATATCATTACAGCATATGGAGAGAGTGAGAGCAAGCAAGCAAGCAAGAGAGAGAGCAAGCAAGTGAGAGAGACAGACAAAAAAAACAAACAAACAAACAAACATTGGTGTTTGTAGACACCAAAAAAAATATTTAAAAAGAAAAATAAACGTCAACAGGTACAACAGACAGAGGTAAGAAATACAAAGGTAAGGTATGTAACAAATAAGTATTTGGTGGGATGCGAATGATGTGTATGAAGGGTACTGTACATACTGTGAACCCTCCATATGTGTGCGCAGTCCATATCTATATGTAAATGCAGATGTGCATAGGGCAAGGTACATACTGCAACTGTTAGTGAAGACTAGACGTATATATGTAGTTGAAGGTTGCTGTGTGCACATATCTACGTAGGTTGTAGTGTGTGGCATTGAAAACAGCAAACAGCACAGGTATATGTCATGTGGTGGTTAAATGCTGTGGGACTGAGACAGTGAGGTCTGCTACAGCTATATGGCCTGAGGACAGCAAAACACATTCTACACAACACTGTGCAATATTTTTACAAAACTGTATGTCTCACAACTGTTTAATGATTCATATTCCCAACATGAAAGGTGACCAGTATATGATCCTATATGTGCATGTATATGTACAGCAATGGATGTTTACAAGTATGTGTATATATACCTGTATATATGTATATATATATATATATATATATATATATATATATCTATACATAGAGAGAGAGAGAGATATGTATATATATATATGCACACACATATATATATATATATATATATATATATAGATATATATATATACATATATATAGATATGTAGATATATAGATAGATATGTAGATATATACATATATGTATATATATATAGATATATACATATATAAATATATGTAGAGATATATAGATATATACAGATATATCTGGATATATATATATATATAGATAGAGAGACATATATAGATATGTATATATATATATGTATATGTATATATATATATATATATATATATATATATGTATATATATATATATATATATATATATATATATATATATATATATATATATATATATATATATATATATATATATGTGTGTGTGTGTGTGTGTGTGTGTGTGTGTGTGTGTGTGTGTGTGTGTGTATATATATATATATATATATATATATATATATATATATATATATATATATATATATATATATATATATATATATATATATATATATATATATATATATATATATATATATATATATATAAATATGTTATATATATATATAGAGAGAGAGTGAGAGAGGGAGACACGGGTCAGGCGTGCTGCAACAGGTGCCTGGTGACCAACGCATTGACTGAACACCAGTGTTGATACTGCAGTACCATACCCCATTCCAAAACACTATACACACTAACTACCAGATAGGTGGTTGCCTGCCCAACACTGAAGGTGTCAGAAGGGAACATGGGACATGGTGTACAGTAGCCTCCCCTCTGATAATCACAGTTCCACACTAGTCTTGTAATCCCTCTACGTGGTACGTGTCATCACAAAAGGTGTGCCATCTAGGGAAATATAGGTCAGTGTACTCCCTACTCCTCATAATGCCCCATGTGATATGTACCTCACATGACAACCACAGCAAGTGGAAAGGCCACAGACATACCTAACAAAGAGTGACACTGCCCCAAACACATGCCCTATGCAGACTGACTCACAAAACCACAGCTAGAGTGCATTGCATACATCATACACAGAGGTTACCACTGCCAGACATACAGAGTTATGTCACACCCATAGCAGTCGGCCAACCACCATGACAAAACCTCAGAATCCTTCTGGGCTACATGACCTAGGGCCCTAATCCATGTCAATGCACTGAACGGCACATGCTGGTGGTACAGGTTCCTATACACAAATATGGCATACTCTGGACTAAACTACCCAGCATTAATAAACATGGCTCATCATTAGTAGATGTCATACATACCCCTGATGAATGTTATGGAGATAGGTAATATGCCCTGTGAGTCAACTCTGTGTATCCATTTGACAGGAGCAAGTGTAATCACATTACATGTGTGTCAAATGGCAGGGTAGCATATGGCTAGGCTGCTGTAGGCCCCTGCCCAATAGTATAGTACCTACCTATGACACAATGCGCATACATGTACTCAGTACAATACCACCTATGTGAGGTGGAATGAGTGTGATACTGACTGTGTGCATGGTCTGTAAAGGTGTGATAGCTTAGTGTGAGGTTGTGTCTGTCATAGTAGTTTGTGTCCTAGGTGTGAGGGCAGAGAAAGATGTGTCAGTTATTGGGATGCAGACATAGTAGGATGGCATATGTTGTGACATAGTACCTTGTGTACGACTGTGGTGTCCCATTGTAGGCTGTAGCAGTACATGTATGCTCAGTAAGTGGTACTGCTGGTGAATCCAGGTCACATATGAACTGTTGTACTACCTGAAGCTGTAGGCCTAAACACCACAGTATGGTGTATGTTCACATTCCCTGGTATCACTGTCTTGTGTGTTTCCTGTAGTCTGCACAAATTACATTCCTCAGGCATAGGTATCTGTAAGTAGGGGCACACAGTACTATAAGGTACACAGGTAATGCTCATCTGTGTTGGCATACATTTGTGTGTTGTATGTTTGACTAATGTGTGTGTAATGATGCCTGTACCATGGCCGCAATCACATGTGTGTTACAGGGTATGTGTGTGTACCTAGCAACATGTATACTCTGTTACAGCAGTATGCCAGCTATATTAACAACCGTGCACATATGTTAGGTAGGGGTATGGCATCAAAGACTAGGGTGGTTTACTGTTAATACTGTAACTGTACATTACATTCATTGCATTGGATGACAATATTCGTCATGCATTAGCTTGATATATACCCCCAGTGTGAGGTTGTGCATTGTATCCAATACAGTGTGTCAAGTACTGGTGTATACTAGTTTGTTGTATGGAGTGCAGCAGCCACTGTCAGGCAGTTGTGGGCTGAGCACTGATAAGTGGTATTGAAGGTGTGTATCCTCTGATAGACAGACAGATGCTATATCTGGCAGTTAAGTGATATCTATACTTCATAATGTTAAGTGTGCCACATGACTTGCTCACACATATTGTTTAATTGTCTTACAGGGTTATGGCTCATCGCTGCAATCCTGTGTATATAGCTGCAGAGGAGGAGGTCATACAGGCCAGCTTGTATCAAAACTATGCACGGCTTTTTTCCAGGGCCAGCCAGCACCAGCATGAGTGCACTGCACTGTGGCAAGATCTTGTTCGCCAGGTAAATGACATAGGCATGCATAACCGGACATATGAGCAGGTACGCCATCACTGCAGTGATTTAATCAGACATGTCCGGCAGTGTGCATCTGATATCCATAGGCAACAGCTTGCCACAGGTGGTGGGGCGCCCATACATCCCCTCCTCACCAGAGTGGAGGAGCTGCTCCTAAGCGTGGTGGCTCCTGGCCTACAGCAGCAGCAACATCATGCATGTGTCATCATGGAGGCCGGAGCTACCCAGAAGGATGACATGGAGCATGCAGGTAATATGCCCTAGCTGTAGACTACTGTTACCTGTATTGTTAGAATATGCTTATGTGAGATGTGTACTGTGTGTTTAGCAGTTGTGCTGCCTCTCATGTGCAATACTGATATTTGGAATAGTATCTCCACACCTATGACTGTTGACTGTTGTTCCACTGTAGATTAGCGCACTCACTCACGGCAGCAATGCCACAGTTGTGGCCACTGATAAACTGTGTCATATTCTTGTAGGTCCCTCTGGTGTGACAGCAGGGCAGATGGTACATGCTGGTGAGTGTGTTAACACTTTAATAATAGTAATGAAATGTGCATGTCATAGGTGAGGTGTAGGCCATGTACACGTAACACACCTATGCATAATGCATGCTGTCCATGTTTGCTGTGAGACATTAATCATCACATTAAAGTCAGTAGCTGCCTCAAGCACATACACTGCACAGTGCAGCAGACACAAGTGTGGCAGCACTGTGCTGCACCTTAGATATGCATAGTTGCTACAGCTGTACACAACAGAACACGTTTATCTTATGCAGTAAATGAAAACATGCTATACTCATAGCAGTCATTGCTTTGCACCTCAATGTTGTGTGTGTGCAAACATATGCACCTATACACAATATGCATAGCATGTTGTGTGTGCTTACATATGCCAGTATACACAATATGCACAGCAGTTGCCATCCAAACAAAGTGTCACATATATGTCCTGGAATGCTAGTGGGTGTATAGGTCACTTGACACACATTGGGTTGTGTCCATGTACAAATTGTGTTCCAGGGTGTAGCCAATCACTGAACAATGACACAGTTGCAACAAAGCCATGTATACTGCCATTACATTGGGGCATCTACACTAGCACTGTATGGTCTTGTGCAACACATATTCTGCATGCTGACACGTGTGTGGTGACTGTTTATCTTGTGATACTGACACCCACCTTCACCCACTATAGAGTATGTGTTGGATTTCTGGTGTGTGTGTGTATGTGCTGTAGTGAGGAGTGTATTACTGTTCATGTGTGCATGTGTGCATGTGTTCATGTTGCATGTGTGCATGTGTTCATGTGTAGACCGTAAAGTGTGTTTCCTGAAGCCACTGCCATGAATAGTGCTGATGATGAGACATGTATTTTGACACAGGGAGGTTTGACAGGGTCTGTCGTTGGTCCACCAATCGACAGTACACAGCGTTCAACCCCATCTATGCGCACACTCATACTGCCAATACATCCCTCACCACCAATGGCCATAGGCGAGAGACAGCATACAGTTGGCACTGACCAGGAGAGTGTGGTACCCATGGCACTTGCATCCCCTCACAGCAGCCATAGCCATATTCCTGGAATGGTACCACATAGGCGGAGGTCCAGGGGTTCTCGGGGGAGCACCGCTGGTCGTATTGCCCCTGGCAGGCGTGCCTCACTGGTCTCATGACATCCAGTATGTTCCGGGCTATAATGCAGGCTCAGGCACGTATGGAACGGTACACCAGGCAGTGACTTAGGGTGCAGAGGCACATCACACCACTATCAATGACAGCATCCGTGACCTTGCCAGTGCCATCCGGACTTACACCGAGGTCATTGATAGACATTGGGGGGAGACAATAGATGCCCTCCACAATATGTCATCCATGAGCCAGGACCATGCGGGATGGTTGTGACGTCGACGCAGACGCATGCCAGCAACAGCAACAGCTGGCAGTGGTCACAGCCACTCCCGTAGTGGCAGTACCAGCCCCAGCAATCCTGGGGCTTGCCTGTCCATTGTCCATCCCAGTAGACCGGACATGGGTCCAGTCGTCCCACCTCTGCCTCTGAGGACAGTACCCAGTCAGCACAGGTACTGTGTCTGTGGCCAGAGACAGTAATCTGTACGTGGCTGTCCCACAAACTACTGTATATGGCAGCCACATGGTGGAGCTGTGTGCATGCAGACACATACACATTAACCAAACAACTAGGGCTCACACATACACACACATATTGCATCAACATTGGCCCATGCTGTACTGTTGTCCCACACACACACACACACACACACACACACACACACACACACACACACACACACACACACACACACACACACACAGACATGTTGATTGGATGGGTCAATGTCAGGCTCTGGCAAACAAAACGCCCTGTGCATATGATGATACCTGTGTCACCTCCTGTCATCTGTAACATTGATGGAGGAAGAGGCTAACATGGTGCTGATGCACAGGGTGACATTATAGCAGTGTAGCAATATTAGCAAGTTGTCAACAGGAAAGTGTAATGACATCCTTGTAGGTATATCTCAGCAGACATTATTCATCAAAGCTCTGATTGTCAATGTAGCATTGTTTACACCACTGTTATGTCTGACTATGTATTGTCCACCCATGCGCCACTTGACTTTCATGCAATGTGTTGCCAGCATGTGTTAGTGAGTGGACAGTATGTGTGTGATGTGTGCAGTACAGATTAGCAAGTGTACATCTGTGAACATGGTGGGTGCACACTGTCTGTATGTACGTGCATAGTAGACACATGGGACATGTGGCATACCCTGTTGTACACATAGTGAACATGTCACAGTATCTTTCAATGGCCAGTATGCATTTTACTACAGTTATGTACTAACATGGGTAGACATGTGTGTATGACATGGGTAGACACCATGCTGTGGGTGATACTGTTAGTATCTCTCAATGATTTGCGGTCTGGTAGTATACATAACCTCAACACCATGACTATAAGCAATCACTGGATGTTGTCCTGACAAATGACACACAGTCATAGGGAACTCAGTAACAGTTGTATCCTTCCGGTGCTACACTATAACACTAACCAGTGGTAATTACCACCACCCATTCCTGTGTCCACACCTGTTTGGCATATAGCCCCCTTCAGTACATGCAAACACACTAGGGATGTGTCCATCCACATCTGGTAATGCATGCAGTGGCCTACAATCCATTCCCTGGATGGGACACATATCCTACACAAGGGTATCATACAGACAGATGCCTGTCATGTGATACATGCTGTATAACAGTAAGCCGACTATGGCATAGTCATCCACATGTACTATACTTCCTATCCCATCAGTACCACATTGGTGGTAGCCCTCAACATGTATGTTGGGTACCAATGTGTACATACAGCCTCATGTTATGTCATGTGTCCCTTGGTATCCACATATCCATAGGTATTGTGGAGTTCTGAGGTGTGTCACATGACACATTGGAGGCCTGAATGCATATACACAAGGTGGTTGTACACCTATAAAGACTGTCCATTATTGGCAGTCATGGTTGTGTATGAACATGCCTGACATATACCCCAGGCATATACCCTCACTCACACTACTGTCAAGTAACTGTCATGGGTGTGTGTAGCACAGATGACCTTGGCCATGGATCACGGCAGTGGATGAGCCTATCGCATACATACATATGTGACCTACGATCTGAGAAGCTGCAGCACAACCCGTCAATGGCAACAAATGTATTCATGTAGTATGCAAGCTTCACACCTATGTACTGATTAAGGGAACATGTACACATATATATTTGCAACGCATATACCTGATGTGTGCAATGCACTTACTGTTGTAATCATAATATGCCATAACATAGTAAAAGCAAGACCCACACTGCATTGACCAAGAGTGACACACACACAGTCAGCCCTTGCAGGATACAAACCCCTACCTAACTAGGTTATGATACTAGCATCTGTAGTGTGTTTTCCCAGTCTTCAGGATTCAAACCCCTACCTAACTATGTTATGATACTACAGAGAGACACATTAGCACAGCACGCTATTTGCTTTATGGGGTGGGTTTCCTTCTCCGTCTGTATTTCTAGGGTGCTGACAACATCAGTCTTTCCAAAGAGGAATGTACATCTGTAGTGTGTTTTCCCAGTCTTCAAAAAGGCTACTCCTTTCATAGAGAATTGCACACACACATACACACACCCCCCACACACAAATACAGTCAGCATTTGCAGGATTCAAACCCCTACCTAAAGAGAGACGCATTAGCACAGCACAATATTTGCTTTACTGGGTGGTTTCCCTTCTCTGTCTGTATTTCTAGGGTGCTGACATCATCAGTCTTTCCAAAGAGGAATGTAAATCTGTACTGTGTTTTCCCAGTCTTCAAAAAGGCCACTCCTTTCATAGAGAATTGCACACACATACACCCCCCACACACACAGTCAGCATTTGCAGGATTCAAACCCCTACCTAACTAGGTTATGATACTAGAGAGAGACATTAGCGCAGCACGCTATTTGCTTTACTGGGTGGTTTCCCTTCTCTGTCTGTATTTCTAGGGTGTTGACATCATCAGACTGGACATGGTAATGTGTGTACACTTTGTTTTATGCCATTCCCGGAATGGTCCATGTGGGTCATCAGGTGTCAACAGCTGGAACAGGAACTCATAATCCTTACCTTGTGTGATCTATCTGTGGACACATCGACATTCCTTCATATGTCAACACATATTTATGCACAGCTTGTTGTTTTTTTGGCTACTACATGTGTCTGGGATGTTGATAAAGGGCTATTCAAAGTGTATGTGAGACATGTGTAGCTGTGTTCAGTGATGTATGTCCTGTGTGGCTGCCTTGCAAACAGTCTAGCATGTTTGGAAACCATGATCCACATATGAACATACCACGGTTAGTAGGGTTGTGTGTATGTCAGCTTCCAATAGCTTGGTTTATGACTTCAACCATGAAGGACTCCATGGCTTGCAGATCATACTTCATAGGCATACTGGACTTTACATCCCATGGTGTGTTGTGCACCAACACTTGTGTGGAGTGCCATATGTTGCTGTAACACATTCAACAGTTCCACATCCTGTGTAGGGGGTGAGGTTCAGCTGACTGTTCAGGTGCAGGATCTGTTTGTTCTGTAGTTTATGCATGACACATATTGGTAATCAATGTAGTCCACTTGATGCCATGCTTTTAGCATTGGGGGTAGCTGTTCATCCATTCTACATGTGATATCTCCTGGTATGATGATATGGACTATCGTCGGTGGGAGGTGGGTATGTATATATGGGCCTGTCTGTCAGGATGTTGGCATTGTCAGTCAGGTACAGTTGGCCCTGACTCATGACATATATGTGTGTACATTGCTATATATGACATAGCTGTCGGAGGTGTCATGATTCAGTCTGGACTCCTTCTCAGCTACTCTTTACAGAACACCAACAAACCTGAGCACTAATCCCTGATATACTCCTTTACACACTTAACACCCTACTGATCCTTTGTCATCTGGCTACAGAGTATGTCATGATGATATTCCGGCATGTCCAGGGGTCGGCTTTGTGTGCACTCTCCAGTCCAGCTGGTGAATATTGTGATGTAGACACAATGTCACGTCTGCCTCATGTACACAGACAAGACTCTCCTCCTCACAACAAACCCAGATATATGTGTGAGATGCACCTATAGAGACATACAGGGTGCTGAACTCTCTCAACCCATGACTGGCATAGTCTATCAGGTGGTGAAGATAACCACACACATCACATATCAGTCTCACATATCCTCTGTCGACAGCACTCAAACCACATTATCACACATACACATACTCAGATGCTGTAAATGAACTCTGCCTAAGCAGCAGAGACCTCCACATCAGGCACACACAACTGCTACCCCACTACAATTCCCACATCTCACATATTTCACAATGTCAGGGTGCCACACAGTCACTTGCCTTCGGGCTACACAACACACATAATACAGTTGTGATAGGCGACACTTATTGTCAGACACACTGATGTACCACTCACCAGCCCACAAGTGAATAGTCCCTTTGTGCTGTCTGTCGTGTGTCAGGATCTGCCACATAACACATGCAGTCAGGTCACTACAAAGCAAGTACAGGACTGGCACCATCATTGTCCATGCTGGTGCGTAAAACCTCAGATGTTACTCCCTGGACCACATGACATGGTACATGGAGGAACAGTGTCATGATGTATCCCAGGCCAGTATGACCCTGACCTTGTCTAGCATCTTACACCCACCAAGTATGATGTCACAGTATACAGACAAACATATCACGTTTAACACTTGGCTAACAGATTGGTGTCATTCATAGGGAATACAGTGTCTGTCAGCCTGTGGTGACATGCTCAACATGCCACATAGCTTCACTATGGACAGCTTGCACCTGTCACCCTTGGACCTTTGAATGCTGGCTAAGGCTCTTGCTACCACCATAGTGCATTTGTTGAGCAGGGCTCAAAAGACAAACCCACCTACATAGACATTACAGGTTAAATAACACTAAGGGTAATGTTGCTCAACACCAGATGTGTTACCCTCATATTGCAGCCACTCAGGACTCCCCTCAGTATGGGGGATAGCAATATATGTGCACTAACAGACACCTAGTTCAGGGTCACATATGCACACCAGCACTACCAGGTTATGTTTCATACCATGCTTTCTGACCACAGGACTTGGAACGGACAACACAACTAGGGGGTGTATCCATATACATCACAGATACACACACCTCCGGGTTAGTGGCACTGCACTAAGCATCACAGACCATACATATACAACTACCATTGTTCGAAACTGCCTTTCAGTTTGTTGCCTACTACAGACCACCCTCCCATACTCAGGAACCACACTCGGCTTTCCTGGGAACAGTGGGGGATATGATGGTCTCCACGAACACCATTATATTGGGTGACATCAGATACATGAATATTGACTGGGGATACTACTCAAGCCACAACAACCTCGCACTACAGTCGCTACAATTTGTACATTAATATGCTATGGCACAACGAGTCACCACAGCCACAAGGGGGAATACATATTGGACATGATCATCACCGACATGGGGACTCTATGTTACACACCAGCAATATACCCCTCATTGGTAAGGTTGGAACATACAGCTATCTCAGTGGACATACATATACACTCCACACACCCATCCTGGGTAATCTTGGTGAACTTCTGATGAACCAACGTCTCAGTTCACCGAAGCAAGGTGGTATCCTTCAGAGACCTTGAGACAGTGTGAACTACAGCTCCGACTGCTGAATCCTTTGCATACACATTCTATGGACTCCTAGTGGACTGCATGGATTGTGCTACCCCAAATAACAACAAGACTCACTCCTCCAATGGCAGGGGACCTGTCTGGTAGACACCAGACATTAATGAGCTGTACAATGTCAGGAGGAAGCTACTACATGATAGAGCACAATCCCAGATGTGGAAAGCATCTGTGATCTGTACTAGCAGACAGCTATGATCACTCATGTACTTATCTAAGGTCTTCTTCTCACGGACAATTGCACCAGACAAGTAGGACTATCACAAGGCCTTCATCTGTTATGTCAGGAACCTGGGTGGACACTCACTGATATGCTGTGTGTTACTGCATACTGACTACACTTACCCTGAACCCACTGACATAGCCAACATCCTGGCAAACTGGTTCAGTGCAGATGTTTCCCCCCATCCCCCCTAGGGAGCAACTACCCATCCCAACAGAGTGTAGCCTCCCTGACACCACACAGTAACAGGTGAGTACTGCCCTCCCCAAAGCATACATTACAGCATCAGTGTGATCACTTGGTGTCCCGGCCTGCATCTTTCACGAGCTTCATGACAGACGTAACCCTCACATTACATCACTGTGCAAAATTGGAGTTACTACAGGATATGTACCCATGGAATGGCATACAGCAACAGTGTTCCCACTCCACATAGTTAGTGCCAGAATGGAACACAGACAATATTGCCCTATAAGCCTAACTATCCTGTTATGCAAAGCTATGGAGTGGATTGTCATGGGACTCTTACACATAGACATCAGGAAACTACAGACACTGTGTCCTACACATTTCAGCATTGTTGTGGGCAGATCTTGCCTCTTGAACATGTTTGTATTCTTTTGACAGTTAACAGGTCCATCAACATAGGGACAGTTGTACACGCAGCCTACCTGAAGCTTGCTAAACCCTTCCACACAATAACCCACTGGGCCATTATGCATTGGCTCACCAGCATCGAAATGGACACATATCTCACATGATGGATTGCTACCTGGATCAGGGATAGCACCCACATGGTCAGAATTGTAGGTGCCATGTCTGACTATACACCAGTTACACGTGGTATCCCACACGGCTCAGTCCTGGGACCTCTCTTGTTCAGTATATATTTGTCTGACGTGCAGGCTACCACAGTGGGAATATACCTGACCTTGTTCACACTTGACTGCAAACTGGGTGCCATGATCACCTCTCCAGCTGCAACATGCATACTCCAACAGGGTCTCTCAGAGATGGATGACTGATGCCTGAACCATGGCCTATAGCTAAATGCCATTAGTTGCATAGTCATCCCCTTTGGGAATAACAACATGCCCACACATTAACACATAGGTAGTACTCCATTACATATGGTAGGTGTTGCTAGGTGATTGGGGACATGACTTGTAAGTACTGTCACCTTTGGCATTCATGTTGCCACAGTGGTTGGACAGACCTTCTATATAAGCAACCTTATCCCATATGGTTTCACATCTAGATCGAGTGATGTCATTGTGCCCCTATACTAATAACAACCGTGCTTGGTTACAATGCCACCTTTGGGGTGTACCTTACCCAACACCTGCAGCAACTGTACTGGCCACAGATACCCAAGCAACAGCCACCCCTCAACAATACCCATGAATCACATATCTCACAAAATCAGTGTGCCTCACAGTCACAGCCCTTAAGGCCAAACAACACACCAAATACAGTTGTTATAGGGGACTCTATTGCCCAGCACACTGATATCCCACTCAACTGACTGAACAAGGAGAAGGTCACTGTAAGCTGCCTGTCAGGTGGCAGGATCCACCACATAACACAAGCACTCAGGTCACTCCAAAGCAGGTACAAGTATGACTCTGTCATTGTCTATTCAGGTGTGAATGTCATGAGACATACCTCCCTGGACTACAAGACATGAGACATAGAGCAGCTCTCTGATCATGTAGCCCAGGCTGGTATGACCCTGACCTTGGGTAGCATTTTGCCCTCACTAAGAATGATGCCAGAGTATACAGACAAAATGATCAGTTTAAACAATTGTCTAAAGTATTGGTGTCATTCAATGAGGATCCAGTGTCTGTCAGCCTGGGATGACATGCCTGACAAGTCACGTTGCTTCACTAGGGATGGCTTGCACCTATCACTCTTAGCTTTCATATACTGGCCATGCCTCTTGCCACCCCCATAGTGCATTTTTTAGGCGAGGCTCAAAGGACATACACACCTCCATTGACAACCCAAGGATAAAAAATCTAGAGGTAATGCTACTCAATGCCAGACGTCTACACCTCAAGATGCACACACTTGAGGATCTCCTCAGTATGGAGAATATCGATGTCTGTGCAGTAACAGAAACTTGGTTCAAGGCTCCTGAGAGCACCCCAGCACTACCAGATTATAACTCATACCATGCGTTTCACACGCAAAACTCAGACCGAAGCAAAAAAGGAGGGGTAGTATCTATATTCATCAAAGATACCTACACCTCCAGGTTAGTGGCACTGCAGGAAGCATCAGAAACCATCCATGTGCAACTAACAGCGGGCCAAACTGCATTTCAGTTTGTAGCCTGCTACAGAACACCCTCCCTATTACAGGAACCCCACTTGGCATTCCTGAGAACACTGGAGAATAACAAGGTCTCTCCTACAACTATGTTATTGGGTGACTTCAACTACCCAAACAGTGACTGCAACAACTACTCATGCCCAAACACACTTGCCCAATGGTTCCTTGAAGTTATAAACTGTAATGCGATGGAACAACTGGTCACCACTCCCACAAGAGGGAACAACATATTGGACCTGGTCATCACCAACATGGGTACTCTATGTTCCACACCAGAGGTAAACCCCTCATTGGTAAGATCAGACCATTAACAAACTTCCATGGACATCCATATCCCATCCCCACCCCCAGCCAAGGAAATCACTGTATAGAATTTCTCAAACGCCAACTTTGCACTTCTCAAGACTGAGGTGGAATCCTTCAAAGCCCACAGGCCAGAGGATAACAGGCCAATCCGCAGAATCCTTTATAAATGCATTCTATGAGCACCTGCAGGAATGCATGGATCGTGCTTTCCCAAATAAAATGAAGCTTCACTCCTCCAAAAACAGGAGACCTGTTTGGTGGACCCCGGCCATAAATAAGCTATACAACAGAAGGAGGAAGCTACTACATGACATAGCAAAATCCAAAAAATGGAAGCCATCTCTGATCAGTATTAGCAAGAAACTTCAATACCTCATAAAATCATCAAAGGCCAGTTTCCAAAGGTAAATTGCCCTAGACACTAAAGATAATCACAAGTTCTTCTTTAGTTATGTCCATAATATTTGTGGAAACTCCCAGATATGCTCTGAATTGTTGCATAATGGTACAAAATATACCAAAACTACAGACAGCCAACATCCTGGCAGACAGATTCAGCACAAACCTCTCTCCCCCTTCACCCACAAAGGAACAAATGCCTATCCCAACTGAATGTAACCTCCCTGACATCACAGATGCACAGGTGAAAGCTGCCTTCGCCAAAGCAGAAAACACAGCAGCTATGGGACCGGACAGTATCCCAGGCTGGGAATTTCACAAGCTCCAAGAAAAACTGAACCCTCACATTAAGTCACTGTTCAAACTTAGCCTTACTACAGGATATGTACCCGAATAATGGCATACAGCTATAGTGGTTCCACTCCACAAAGGTGGTGCCACAACAGACCCTGGGAACTATCGCCCCATAAGCCTGACTAGTCTGGTCTGTACAGCTATGGAGCGTATTATCATGGAACTCATAAACAAAGACATTGGGAGCCTCCAGACACTGGACCCTACCCAATTTGGCTTTGTTAAGGGCAGATCTTGCCTCTTAAACCTAGTTGATTTCTTTGAAACAGTTACCAAAGCTATGGATGAGGGCAAGGTAGTCCACACAGCTTACCTGGACCTCGCAAAAATGTTCAACACAATACCCCACTCAGATATCATACATAAGCTTAACAACTTAAATATCAACCCCTATATCACAAGATGGGTTGTAAACTGGCTCAGGGATAGAACCCACATTGTCAGAATCGCAGGTGCCATGTCCAAATACAAACCAGTTACAAGTGGCATCCCACAGGGCTCAGTTCTGGGACCTCTCTGGTTCAGTATATACTTCTCTGAGGTTCAGGCTAACACGGGGCATTATGGCTGACAAGGTTCACAGATGACTGCAAACTGGGGGCCATAATCGACTCTCCAGCTAACACAAGCATCCTCCAGAAGGGTCTCACAGAGATGGATGTTTGCTGCCAGAGCCACAAGCTCAAGCTACATCTACATCAAGTGAGGTCATTGTGCCCCTCTACTCGTCAGTCATCAGCACCATACTTGAATACAATGGCCCTTTTGGGATGTACCTTACCCGAAACCTGCAGCACCTGGAGAGACCCAAAAGTACCTCTCCAAGAGGGTCATGGGCTACAAACAGATGTCATATGCAGCTTAACTAAGGAAACTCCAGCTCTACTCAGTTGCTTACCACCTACTCAGAGGCAATCTATGCCTGACATACAAAGCCATGTCAAAGCCCAAATTAATGGACATGCTCCACCTTAAAAATCCAAGTCCCTTAGAGATACACGCTCCAGGGACTTAAACCTCAGCACAGGAATAAAAAGGACATGCTGGAGGGACAGATTAATTTCCCAGAGGCTCCCCTCACTCTGGAATAGAATCCCAATTCATATTAGACATAGCCCCTCGCTGACCCTTTTCAAGCCAAATCTGGACACATGGATGGGAAATCGCAAATTCACCCCTGGGATCTCTTCTGTGTCCCTGCTAGACAGAGGCACAGTAGCCTAAATGTACATGGGCTATCTTATGTGACCTACTATTCACTGGCACAGTGTAGTACTCTGACAGGGATGCAAAAGCCAAACACACTCTGGCTAGGCTTGTACATACCCTAAGGCAAATAGCCTACTATCGACCTCTGAACCTATTCTTCTGCTCGGGATGCACAATATTTACTGCTGATACTGTTTGCAGGTCTTTATCGTCTTTGCTTTCCCAGTTTCTATGAACAACTTAGGTATCTGTGGAACATGTTTGAGCATGACAGGGTTCCACTATATTATATGTGTCTGTTGTCATGTGACTGTGTGCACAGGGCAGATTGCTGGATAGTGAGAGGTTCCTGGGTTAACACATGCAACTGCCAGATGTGTGGCCCACTGCTGTAGTCAGAAATGGCCTAAGTGTGTGAGCATGCCCAGTTCAGGCTTTTCATGTTTTGTTGCCTGACATATGTCTCATTTATTCAAGTGTGTGAGCATGCCCAGTGTGACTTTTCAGTATGTTGCAATCTGAAGTCCACTACATTTGTGGATGTGTGTGAACATGACCGATATTAACATTTATACTGCGTGTGTTGGAAGTCAAGTTCTGTTCTTACTGCAGGACTCACCTTTGTGTCATAACTCAACAGGGATTATACTGTGGCTGCAGGGTTTCCATGAGATACTTTGCATAGACTTATCAAAATTCCTTCATACTGGCTGAACAGTGCAATGCTGTCATGGTTTAGTTTTTAGGAAATATGAGCATGTTGGCTTTTATTCTGCTATGCCCTACTTAGACCAGGCTTGTCCAACATTGCTGTATATTCACCAACTTTGCTGGACATTGCCCAATATTACTCGACACTGACCACAGTTGTACTAGTTAGTGTGTGTATTCTGTTTGCATATATTACATGGTGGTAAATGCTGTTTAGCTCTACCTTAAATTGCTTGACACATGGCAATCATGCCTCAGGTGGTGCTGCAGGGCTGCCTATGTCGGATGCAAATAATACACTCCCTGTACATGTTTGAAGCAGGTAGTGTCAACTTAGGCATCCCTTTTACTATATGTGCAGGTCAGAGAGAGCATTGCCTCTTTGCCAAGGCCAAAGCGTACTGGGCACACCTCCTTCTGCCTACTGGGGCAGGCTCAGGTTGTTCCTCCTCCAAGTCACGCTCTGCCTGTGATGACCTTGGCAATGGTGGGGGCTGTTTGGGCCAGGCCTATGCTGGTCCTGCTACAGCTGTTTTTGCAGGATCATATTATGTAGCATAGCACATACCATGACAATTTGGGTACATGTAGTTGGAGTGTACTGCAAGGCTCCACCAGATGTGTCCAGGCACTGGAACCGTGACTTGAGCAGCCCAAACACACGCTCGATTACATTTCATGTTTGTGCGTGTGCCTCATTATGGCGTTCCTGTTCAGGTGTGTGTGCATTTCTGATGGGTGTCATCAGTCACGGCTCCAGTGCATAGCCAGCATCCCCCACTAGGTGACCATGTGGGATGTCCCCATTGGCAAATGTCTGGTACAGCTGTGTCAGATGTCAGATATGGGAATCATGGTAGCTTCCAGGGCAGCCACCACACACATTTAGTATTATGCCCTGGGCATCACACATGACCTGACAGTTGATGGAGGGGAAGCCCTTGTGGTTGAAGTAGACCCTACCCCGCTCACCAGCTGGTGCTTTGATGCATATGTGCGTGCAGTCTATTGCACCCACTACCTCAGGGTATTCCGCTATTTGCTGGAAGAAATGCATATTGCTGGCCAGTACCTCATGGGAATTGGGGAAATATACATGATCACCGACATGTGCTGACATGGCATCCAGTAACTGGTGCGGTACCCTGGATGCTGATGCCTCTGATATCCCCATCATATCACCAGTTGGTCTCTGGAAGGTACCTGTTGCTAGTATTCATAGGCCAACACATACCTTGGTTTCCACTGGAATGGGTTCCCCTCTGTTGGTTCTGTGTGTGAGGTGTGGCCTGCACAGCTCAACAATTTGCTGCATGAGGTCTCTGTCCACTCTATAGCGCTCCACCATCTCCAGCTCATGTAGCCCCTGGTAGGTTACCCTGGGCCTGTACACTCTTCTCCATCTCCTCACTGGGGGTTGGTTGGCAGCATTCTCATTGTCATCACCCTCAGCATGTTGCATATGTCGGTTTATGACAGCAATGGCAGCCCCTAACATTTCTTTGTCTCAGTTAAGCCTTTTCGGTATTCACTTCTCCTAGCTTACTGCAGTGCTGCAGTGTCTCTGAGCAATACATGGTGAAAAGTTGTTTGCAGAGTTTTAAGTGCTGGGCTGGGCTGGTTTACTGCCTGTGTAAATGCCTGATTCTGATTATTTCCCCCTGCTAGCTCTGCTGACTCTCCCTGGTTAACTTCCTACTGTTTGTTGTGCTTCCTTTTCCCTTTCCATTTCCTCATGGGGCAGTGCTGCACACACTAACGCAGACGAGCGTACACATGCTAACATGCATGCACACAGGCTTAGATGTACTTACACTAGCTAATTCCTGCCTAAACGCGCGCACACGAGTGCAGAGGCGCTTACAAGACTTTAAACTGCCTTATACATGCTTACTCTGGCTTAAACGCGTGCACTCACGCTTCCACGCGCGCACACTGTCTTACTCAGGTTTACAGGCGCGTACACGTTGCAAGCATTTTTACAAGAAACTTTGGTGATACCCATAGTGTGCACCTTCCATTTCTTGACTTTAGCTAGGATACCTGATGACACACCTCTTCCAGTGATGAGCCACTGACAGCTAACACATGACACTCTGCTCCAATGAGATTATCTTCTTTCATACATACCCCCTCCTGATGTCACCTATATCCTACTCTGTTACTCCCCTTATCCTAGTCTTACACTCCACTGACTGTGCTCATTTGCTATATAGACTTGGGATTCACTATCCTTACCCTCATTTGCATAGGATTGCCTACTAATGCTTGGTTACATCTCTTAGACTGGGTTCCCCCCTTAGCAACCCCTACTCGGTAGCCATGTTGTCTTCAGCCTGCCATTGCCTTGCATTGTACAATACAAATCCCCATAAAATCCACATTTTTATTTTTCTGTTTTTTATAGCGCAGCCCATTTGCTCAACACTGCGCCATGCTTAAACATGGAAAATCGGAAAAAAAATTAAATTACTTTTTTTTCATTTTGCATCGGGTAACCTTGCCAATGGCTGTATATTTGGCCATTGGCATGCTTCCTCTACTGGATGCAACCTTTATTTGGAGCTGTCATGGCTCCGTTTGGGTTTCCTGGATCGCAAATCTACCTCATTTGCATGCCTTTTAGCTGCAATTGAGGTAATTTGTATGTCCTGCCCCTGTCCATGTAAGAGCCGTTTTAGGAGCTCTCTTACACGCCCCTACAGGCTGTTCCTGGATCGCTCATCGGACATGATGGCTGCATGGAGTCTTACTCTACTCTTAGACTCTGTGCAAGTCATCGTGAATCCAGCCCAATATATCCATGTCAAACAGATGTGTAGTAATGCAGATGATATCAAACCAAAACAGATAACTTGAAACTGAAGTTTTTGGATAGGAGTATGCCAATTTGGTGGTGCATAATGCATTGGAATATGCCCATACTACACCTGGGTGGAACTACTACTGTATAATATCTTCCAACAAACATTCTCAGGTTCCACTAATCTACAATTTCTTACAGCATATGGTATTGATTCATTAAAAATCAAATGTAATTCAAAAGCACTGGCACATTTTGAAAAAAAAAAGATTTTTGCTACCATTGATTGAAGAAAACAACACCAGTTACCTGATAAAGAATAGGCTCTCAGCAAGCAGGGCAAAATTGAAAGAACAAAGCTGAACCAAATCACGGCTATAAGAAAATTCACTTTAATGACATAACTTGACATATACTTTAAATTTATACTTTAAATTTATAGTTCTAGAGACTTTAGAAGAAGGAATAAGAGGGGGACACATCAAAAATAGAACTGAAATTGCAGAACAGAGATTGATCCTTAGGTTAAATGCCCATACACCACCAGGAATTAATGAAGCCGTTTCCCTAAAACCCCTTTTGAAAGCTAGGGCACTTAAGCATTAAATATGTCAAGTTATGTGTTTGCATTTGTGATTTTATTATTTTTTATGATGTGAATATACCTATACATATACATATTTTCTACATAATTGATATATCAGATGATTATTTTATTTATTTATTTTACATTTGTTGATCGGGCTAGTCCAACTGGATACATGTCCATTTTCAGTGGAGGCCTGGGGAGAAAAGCTCCAGTTACACAGCATAATAAAAATTTACAAAAACATTCTATAACATTTGGATTTTACATTTGTAGCAATAGACATTTTAAAAACACCATTGAGACAATGCAAGGAAAACAAAATTAGGCAATACATTTGTATATAGTAGTAGTTCTAGAGTTAGCAAAAATAAGAATAAGACAGAAACAAAAGGTTAATAGGATAATAGATTGAAATAAATTCTCAGGGAAGAGAGTGCAAAGACTAAGGAGGAGGGTTAGTTATAATAAAATGATCAGAAGTAGAGATTTATGGTAGAAAATAAAAATAAAAAATATTTGTTAGATTAATTGTATAATTGATTTATTGATGCTTTAATTAATGATTATGTGCTTAAAAGTAAGTTTGTAAACCAACTACATTCAGTCTGATGAAGCGGTCAGTGGGATCATGAAAGCACTTACTCCTTTGTGTTATTTCATCATTAAAGTGGATTTTCTTATAGCCGTGATGATTTGGCTCAGCTTTGTTCTTTCATTTTTGCTACCATCCTTGCATTCAAGAAAGGTAGAACGTTGTGTCAATATTCTTTTTTTTTCATTATCAAGAATCACTAGTTAGTAGACCATTAATCCAGCCATCTTCAGCCTCTTTTTCCCATTTTACACATGGGGTCGGGGTGTCACTTTAACACAATAATCTCGAGCCAATTTTTACATCACTGAGTGGCTAGCCTTGCGGTAGTAGTTTATCTGTACCACTCACTTGCACACCGACTTACACCTATGACCAATTTAGAGTGTCCAATTCACCTACTGCATGTCTTCAGAGTGTGGGAGGAAGTGAGAGCCTCCAGAGGAAACCCACACAACCACATAGAGGGCATGCAGACACCACACAGAAGGCAGCTCAACCGAGATTTGAACCAGAGAACCTCTTGCTGAGAGACGACAACTCTAATTGCTGCACTACCATGGCTGCCCCTATTAAAAACATTAACCATAGGTGAAAAAAAACATGGATTGTTTTCCCTGTAAAATTTACACTTTGTGTATGAATGTTTGCAAATCTAAATATTTTCTTTTCTCATATTGATCAATACCAGCAAATCATATGAAATTCAGGAAGTTATCACGTATAGATCAGAGTGGATGATGAAATTAAATGAGTTAGACATTAGTTTTATTTGAAATAGCTTGCCTATATTTTTTCATCTACTTTTATCATTATTACAAACCAATAATACTGCAGCTGTGGAATGTACTTCCTTCACATCATCTTGTGACAGAGCTCTCAACTTTCCCTATTTTGGAGGGGAAATCCTATTTTCAGGCCTCATTTATCCCTGCACAGAATGTCTCTATTTCTGAAGGTATGTTCCTATTTTCAGGCTTGATTTAACCCTTCACAAAATGTTCTGAATCCCCTATTTAATACATAATTTTTGATGCTGCAGCTCCAATTGCAGAAAAAATCAAACAGAACAGCTTATAATGGTTTGGACACGTGCAGAAAAGCAGAAGACAATCTGGTGAGGAAGATTTGGGACAAACAGGAAGAAGGTAAGAGGAAGTGAGATGTCCAGCAAAGAGGTGGATAGATTGTGTAAAAAAGATCTGTGACATCCAGGCACGAGTGTTGAAGAAGGCAAGAGTGTGGCACTGAATCAAGAGAGTTGGCAACAGTTAACATGATACCCCGACCCCATGTAGGAAAAATGGTAAAAAGGGGGCTGATGATGATGATCATCATCATCATTTTGATGCTGTCTAGCAAACAGGAAACCACACTATCTGATCAACATACAAGTGGAGCCACACTAAATGATCAACATACGAATGGAACTGCACTACATGATCAGCATACGAGTGGAACCACACTACATGATCAACATATGAGTGGAGCCACACTAAATGATCAACATACGAATGGAACTGCACTACATGATCAGCATACGAGTGGAACCACACTACATGATCAACATATGAGTGGAACCACACTAAATGATCAACATACGAATGTAACTGCACTACATGATCAGCATACGAGTGGAACCACACTACATGATCAACATACGAGTGGAACCACACTAAATGATCAACATACTAGTGGAACCGCACTACCTGATCGACTTACGAATGGAACTGCACTACATGATCAGCATATGAGTGGAACCACACTACATGATCAACATATGAGTGGAACCACACTACATGATCAACATACAAGTGGAACTGCACTAAATGATCAACATACGAGTGGAACCACACTAAATAATCAACATACTAATGGCAAAATAAGTTAAAGAAAGCAGACACACATATGGCAGCTCCCTTTTTATGAATCATAAATAAAGAGCCTTGTCTTGTAGAATTTTGTAATACAGTTCATTAAAGATTAAAGATTTTACACTGTCTCTTTGATAATGTAATTATATTTTACTATCATTTTATCACTCTCTGCTTTTTAAACACATCTTTATGAATAGTATCTAAGATTCCTAGTGGAAGCTGGAAGAGTTATGTGATATTTGGTATTCAGTTTTTATGCTAATAGATGTCTTGATTTTTAGCTAGATAGATCTATTTTTCAAGGGCCTTTGTTCCTATTGTTAATGTCTGTAGGCTGAGAGATCCATCTTGTGATCAATTTTTGAACTATCCAAAGCACACTTCTGATTTAGATGCTTTATCACTGATGAAGTCAATACTGTGATAATGCAGCCTGATTTTTCTCTTTTGCTGTTGTTGAAGCATGAATAAATTAAGTTTTTTTTTCCTACTGGTTAAGTATTCTTTCTGATGTGTGTGTGTGTGTGTGTGTGTGTGTGTGTGTGTGTGTGTGTGTGTGTGTGTGTGTGTGTGTGTGTGTGTGTGTGTGTGAATAATAAAACTTCTCTAATAGGTTCATAGGTAGGTACTAGGCTATTGGCCCTAGGTTCTATATAAACCTAGCCAAAAAGGTACCCTGGGTTTCGCCACCCAAGAAAATTATTTTCCTGTGCCCTGTCAAGCAGAACCACAGAAGTGATCCCCGGGGTGAATTTCCTATTACCCATCCAATCATCAAGATTTTTCTTGAAGAGTGCTAATGGGAAGCTCTGTTTGACATAGATAGGTAGCCTGTTCCAGAGTATGGGAAGTCTCTGGGACAGGAATCTATCCCTCCAGCATGTTCTGTTTATTGTGGTGACAAGGTTTAGGTCCCTAGAGCGTGTAGCTCGGAGGGATTGGGATTTCTTTAAGTGGAGCATTTCCAACCTTTCCAGTTGTTGTAGATGTCATGTGAGGTACATACCAAAAGGGGCGTTGTACTCTATAGTGGGTCTAATGAGTGATGAGTATAGGGGAACAATGACCTCATTTTTTCTGGATGAGAAGCCTTTTGTGATGAGGTGTGCCATGTAGAAGGATTTCCTGACCACCGTGGCGATGTGATTATCAAAGGAGAGACTACTACCCACCTGGTATCCCAAGGTGTCTTATCACACTTTCAGTGTTAAGTAGACTACTGCCTATGTGGTAGTTCATGGGTACAGAGTTTTTACCAAAGGGGATGACAATGCACTTTTTGGCATTACACTTGAGACCATGGCTTTGACACCAGACATCTGTCTCAGTGAGGCCCTTTTGTAGGATATCCACACCGTTAGGAGTTTTGATTATGGCTCCTAGTTTGCAGTCATCTGCAAATTTAGTTAGCCAAAGACCTTCTGTTTTAGCCTGTACTTCACAGAAGTAGATAGCGAACAGGAGAGGACCCAGGACTGAACCCTGTGGTACTCCACTTGTCACTGTTCTGAAGCCCGATTTGGAGTCCGCTAGTTTCATAGTGTGGGTTCTGTCAGTAAGTCAGTTGACAACCCATCTTGTGACATAGGGATTTATACCTAGTTTAGTGAGTTTATCTATAATTCCAGAGTGGGGGATGGTGTCAAATGCCTTGGCAAGATCTAGATAGGCTGTGTGAATCACCTTACCCTCATCTATGGCTTTGATGACTACTTCAAAGAAGTTAATCAGTTTTAGGAGACATTGTCTGCCTTTTACAAACCTGAACTATGTGGGGTCCAGAGTTTGGAGATCTCCAATGTCTTTGTTTATGAGTTCCATGATGATATGTTCCATGGCCTTGCAGACCAGGCTCATCAGGCTAATGGGGCAGTAGTTCCCAGGGTCTCTTGTGGTCCCTCCCCTTTGTGGAGTGGGATAACCGTCGCGGTGTGCCATTCAATGGCATAAAGCCTGAGGTGAGGCTATGATTGAACATGGTACTTAGGTGGGGTGCCAGTTCATTCTGTAGTTCATGTAGAAGGCAGCCTGGGAATTTGGCAGGTCCCATGGATGCTGTGTTCTTGGCTTTGGAGAGTGAGGTTTTTACCTGTGCAGCCATGATTACAGGAACTTTGCATTCTTCTGGTATAAAGATGGGCCCTTTAGGGGGTGAGAGGGGGGTAAAATTAGCACTGACCCTATCTGCCAGAATGTTGGCAATATCAGTTGGTTTTGTATATTTAGTGCCATTGTGCTGTAACTCAGAGCAGATCTGAGTGTTGCCATTGAGATTCGTGACATAGCTATAGAATGCTTTGTGGTTGTCTTTAGAATCAGTGGTGATTTTGTTTTCATAACTAGCTTTGTTGGATTTTATGAGGGATCTCAGCTTCTTACTGAGGCTGACCAGGGAGTTCCTCCAATCGTGGGATTTTACTCTTTTTTGCAACAGTTTCTTTCTTCTGTTGTAGAGTTTGTTTATGGCAGAAGACCACCAGATTGGCTTCCTTTTTTTGGAGCATAGCATCTTGGTTCTCTTAGGGATAGCACAATCCATGCACTCGTGTAAGTGCTTATAAAGTGCATTTGTGTAGGATTCAGCAGTCGTACCTTTATTGTCCATCTGTATGGGTGTCTTGATGTTTGCCACTTCTGTCTTAAGAAACGTGAAGTTGGCTTTGGAGACATTTTTTACGGTTGTTTTCCTAATGGGGGGTGAGAGCGGAATGTGGATGTCTAGGGTGACTAGCTTGTGGTCAGATCTGACCAACAAGGAGCTGACCTCTGGTGTAGAACATCGGTCACCCATGTTGGTGATGACCAGGTCTAGGATATTGCTGCCCCTGGTAGGGGTGTGGCTAAGTTGATCCAAGGCATTGGAATTGATGATTTCCTGAAAATGGTGAGCAAAAGAGTTGTTACACAAGTTAGTTTTCTCAGTTAATGGTAGGGTAGTTGAAATCACCCATTATTAGAGTGTTGGGTTGTACCTTAATATTTTCCAGTGTATCAAGAAAAGAGGAGTGGGAATCCTGGGGCATGGTGGGGGTGTGTAGCAAGCTACAATCTGGATTGCGGTTTTGCCCAGAGTTAGTTGAACTTGGATAATCTCGGATGCATTATGCTGAGCAACTAGCTTGGAGGTGTGCGTATCCTTAATGAATATGGACACGCCTCCACCTTTAGGGTTTTGGTCCAGGTTTGCTGTCCAAAAGGTGTGGTATGAATTATAGTCTGGTAATGCAGGGGTGCTCTCTGGAGCTTTGAACCTGGTCTCTGTCACTGCACAGATGTCAATGTTCTCCATTTTAAGGAGTTCCTCGAGTGAGTGCATTTTGAGGTTTAGACTTCTAGGATTGAGTAGCATTGCTTGTACCTGTTACGGTGGTGAATTTGTCATTTGAACCTTGCCTAAAAAGGCACTATAGGGGTGGCAAGAGCCTTTGCCAGTATCCAGAATCCCAAGGGCGACAGGTGCAGGCCATCTCTGGCAAAGCAGCGTGGTCTGTTGATCATGTCATGCCAGCAGACAGATACTGGATTCCCTTAGAATGACACCAGAAGCTTAGCCAATTGGTAAAGTCAATAATTTTGTCCTTGTACTGTGGTATCATTCTGGGTGATGGCAGGATGTTGCTCAGGGCTAGGGTCATACCTGCCTGGGCAACAAGATCAGAGAGCTCCTCCATGTCTCTTTTCATGTAGTTCATGGAGGTACGTCTCAAGTCATTCACACCAACATGGACAATGACAGAGTCATATTTGTACTTGTTGTGGAGTGACCTGAGTGCGTGCATTATGTTTCAGATCCTAGCACCTGACAGGCAGATGACAGTAACTTTTTCCTTGTTTAGCCTGGTGAGTTGAACATCAGTGTGCGTGACTATAGAGTCACTTATAACTAGAGTGTTGGGTACATTATGCCTTATGGGCTGTAGTTGAGTGGCACACCGAGTATGTGGGCTATGTGTCATTTGGGTTGTGTTGGGGGGGTGGAGGTTGCTTGCATTTCTACTTTGGAGGTCTCAGTTTGTTTGGGCAGATTTTTACTGAGATCCTCTGTGAATGTAGATGTGAGTTTTGTGCTTTTGTGTGTGTGTTTTGGTGGTGTAGGTTTTGAGGGACTATGTGATGAGTGTGGTATGGTGCAAGTGTTTACCTTCTCCTCTTAACTGTCTAGTCCAGTCTTCAGTGAAGAGAGCTTTGCATCCAGTTTGGCTATATAAGTGCATATCTTACATGTAGTAGTGTTGGGTGGTAGGTGGAGAGGATTGTCTGTGTACATGAGGCAATTGCTGCATTGTCCCAAGATGCCCAGATTCATCAGGTAGATGGGTGAAAACACCAGTAGCTGACCTTTAGACATGCCTGAATAGGTACTTATTTATTAAGTACTAAAAACTGTTTTCCTCTAGACAAGTGAGGAAAGTTGAGTGCTGTTGTAATTTGTAACTTATTTAGTGCTTACAATGAGTTCTGAACAAGTGCTGAGCTCAAAGAAACAGATTTGAGAGCTAAAACTACAAAGCTGGCTAGTTGCAAGGGAAAATTTGAAGAGCAGACTTTAAGGTGCCAGGAATAGTTTAACCCTTGTTAAGTGTGGGGGGGGGGGGCTCAGGTGCTCACAAACAGTCCTGGACATGGCAAATCCGCATCTGGACAAGACCTGCCTCAGGAAAGGGGGGGAAGTAAGTTTAGAATTTCTTTTCAGTAAAAGTGGAAATGGAGAAAGCTGGAACAGAAGTTAATTCAACGTTAAGAAACTAAGTGGGTTGGCCTTCACAAATGTTCTCTATTAGATTGAAAGAACTAATGACACTAGACTGGGAGGAGTGTCACAGATCAAATATGCAGTATAGGCGGGCAACTGCAAAGCCACCAAGTATAAAAACACCATAACACTAGGGAGGGTGGTTGGGAAAAATTACAGTTCCTAGATGTAGCCACTAAATGAAAGTTTTAAACAGATCAAGTAGCAAGCAGACTCTAGAGAATGCTTTTAACTATAAACAAACAATTATAGTAATGCACACTATTACAGTTCCTAGCTGTAGCCACTAAATGAAAGTTTTAAACAGATCAAGGAGCAAGCAGACTCTAGAGAATGCTTTTAACTGTAAACAGACAATTATAGTAATGCACACTATTACAGTTCCTAGCTGTAGCCACTAAATGAAAGTTTTAAACAGATCAAGGAGCAAGCAGACTCTAGAGAATGCTTTTAACTGTAAACAGACAATTATAGTAATGCACACTATTACAGTTCCTGGCTGTAGAACACAGAAACCTCAAAAAATCTAAAATGCACAGAGCGCTCAAACAGAAAATACAACTCTCAGTATGAAAAAGCAGTTTACAGTTACGTAATTCAGTAAACATGCAATTAGAATAATGAAACAGTATCTAGCAATGAAAAATACAATTAAACGGTATAAAACAGTTCATAAATGTAGTGAAACAATAAAAAAAGCTTTATAACAGTGCAAAATGTAGTAGCTCAACTGCATAGCACAATTATAAGCATTTTTTGACATGCCTTAGTCAACAAATACATGATCATCAGGTATTTAAAATCAAAAATCCCTGAGGTTGGGGAATATGTCCTTTTCCCAGGCCTTGTGCAATCTTGGAGTTGGAATAAATTATTAGCAGGAGGTGCGGGGGGTGCTTCCCCTTGAAAAAAAATTGTATAGTGTGCTCTGAGGAATAACATTGGAGCATAAACATAGGTATGTCGATGTTTGCCAAATTATATGTGGCAATGTTAGTGACAGCAACATTTTGTCGAGTCAACAATTTTGACGGCTTGAGTATGTGTGTGTATATAAAAAAAAAAAAAATATATATATATATATATATATATATATATATATATATATATATATAAATAAATAAATATATATATATATATATATATAAATATATATATATATATATATATATATATATATATATATATATATATATATATATATATATATATATATAAATACACACACACACAACCACTAGGATTTGCCACCACTGACACCATCAATGTCTTTCTTTTGATCAGTGAATTTAGCACTGAAAGCATAAGACAAGCAGGGCAGAATGGTTCTCATCCTGCTCTGTCATCCCTACAGGTAGGGTATCTGGATACAAATTATAGGCATGGGGTCATGATGTCCTCAGAGAAGGTCAGAGTCTGACATTCTTTTTTTTTTTGTAGACTAGATACATTTACCAAGGACGTATATCTTAATATCATATTCCCTGATGAACACCAATAAAACCTGTCTTGTATTAGAGGGCAGCTTGGAGATCCTATCTCTTTTATTATTAGGTGTCACAGAGGTTTTCTGTGGTTAGACCAACAGCAGATGTATATACTGTCCAGACATGCAAGGAGTAAAAATAAATTGGTACAAAATATCGGTTACTCATATAATGATACATAAGGGATGAAAGTATGCTTTCGCATCTAAAAGAAAACATAGTTTTTGACAATATGTTAGAATGAGTTCAACAAGATATGCACCAACTAATTAGGGCAGATGGCAAAAGCATATTATGTGAAAGGGAGGAACACCTGGTTATATCTAAAGTGGTTGAAGACAGAAACAAGTACTTAATGCTAGGGTTCGTATAAGGAAATGGGATAGTAATGAGTCTGTTATGGAACAAATTATGGATGGGATGAGGCATAACTGAATGCTAAAAAGATAACTGGTCAGGAATTACATAAGACACTACCTCACATAGAGTGTAGTCAGATTGTGTAATACATAAGCAAAGTGATGATCTACTGCCCCATTGCAATAGGATACAAACCTACATAGAACAGGCTAAGGAAGGCAGGTGCATGGAACAGGCTAAGGAAGGCAGGTGCATGGAACAGGCTAAGGAAGGCAGGTGCATGGAACAGGCTAAGGAAGGCAGGTGCATGGAACAGGCTAAGGAAGGCAGGTGCATGAACAGAAGGCTAAGGGAGGCAGCATGGAACACAGGCTAAGGGAACAGGCTAAGGAAGGCAGGGCAAGCTTGAGCCAGTTGGAGTTTGGAGTCTGGAGGGACAACAGCTTAAGGGGAAGCTGTGCAAGTAGATGGTCTTAGTACTTCATATTCAACTTAATTCGTATCATTGTACATAAACCTAAGCATTTTACATACATTTACATAAAGTATGGACCACAAAAATGATGCACAATATACTACAGAACAGAAGTTATTATACAGAGCAAATGCAGTCTGGCCAAAAGTCACATAATATTAAAACCATAAACTAATACAATCAGAAAGACAAAAACCCATACATACACCAAATGTAGCATTAGTAATATACTATAGATCAGCTCTAGATTTAAAAATTGATTTGAGTACCAAAACAGGGCTTACAGAAAGGCACTGTAGCAAACACAGTTGAAGATTATAGAATACAAAACATTACTAATGCATTACTTTTCAGTATGAATCTTATCAACTAAGCATTACAGACCACAAAGTCCACAGAGCTTCCAAACATTACATAACAACAAAGTAAGCCAAGGAAAATGGACTATATAAAGCCCAGACTGCAGGATCAAATAACTCTGCTTGAACTTAGCCAGAGTTAGCAAACAGCTATGATACAAAATAAAAGTTTGTTTTTTGCACCACCAGACTGCAATGGAGTTTAATGACTTTCTGGGGTCATTCAAAATTAAGATAAACAGAACACAAAGCAACAGTTTCCTCTAATTATAAATGCTACAGCCACACAAGCAATAATGCTCAGGGTGTGTGTTAATGTGTATGAGGCCCGACGCCACAAGAGGAGGGACTCTACGCTCCTGGAAGGGCATTAATTACATGTTAACACACACCCTAGAGGGCATTATTGCGCTTAGAGAATGAGTTCTCTGTAAAATTGTTTTTTTATTTTTTATTACTAGATATTTTTTAGTATATTTTTGATGTAAAATAGTTCCTCTGCCTAATGTTTCAAACTTGCTGTGGTATATGTTAATGGTGTTGGAGGAAGAAGCATTTTGCAGCCAAAATATAACATCTAAAAAATAACCATGTTATTTACTTTACTTTTTGATCCCATACTCCTAAATCATTTGGTTGGCAGTCATTGGAGATTGAAATTACTAAATAATGACATACACTTGAGCTTCAGACTTTTTTTTTCTTCAAAAAATTCATGCTACCTTAAACCATACACTTGAGCTTCAGACTTTTTTTTTTTTTCAAAAAATTCATGCTACCTTAAATCCTTTACTTTAGCAGTTTTGGAATTTTATAAGGGGAATAATTAAGTTTCTATTTTACAGCTTTTGTTCCCCCTTTGTTTTAGGCTGTATCCAGATTTCTTCAACTGAAAGATGCAGAGGTTTGTAAACCTCTTTACTGCTGCTACTGCTGTAGTCATCTCATGCACAGACACACGCACACACATACGCACACACGCACACACACACACACACACACACACACACACACACACACACACACACACACACACACACACACACACACACACACACACACTCACACACATACACACACATACACACACACACACACACACACACACACACACACACACACACACACACACACACACACACACACACACACACACACACACACACACACACCTCTGCTTCAGAAAAAAATGCATGCTAATGAAAACCCTGTTATTCTATCAATTAGGTTTATAAGAGCAACATTTAAAGTCCATCCCTATTTTCACCCATTTGTTTCTTCATTATTTGTGGCTCCCTCCAGATTTCCTGTGCCGAGCAGTATGGTCGAGAGGTACGCAAAGATGGTATGTGATTTTGTCAGGGATTGCTCTCACCTTTCAATTTCTCTGTCTCTCTGTCTCTCTGTCTCTCTGTCTCTGTCTCTGTCTCTCTCTCTCTCTCATACACACACACACACACACACACACACACACACACACACACACACACACACACACACAAGCTTTTTATTTTTCACTCGCTAAACAGCAGAAAGGCTGCTTAGCCAGTGTAAAACAGCAGCTTAACCGATCTCTCTCACACTCATATAGGCATACACTTTCACATACTAACACATCCACTCACTTTTTTATTTTACTTTTATTTTATTTTACACTTGCGAAACAGCAAAAGTGCTGCTTAGCGAGTGTAAAATAGTAGCTTAACCAATCTACCTGTCACACTCCTACACGTATACACTTTCACATACAAGTACACACGCACATTTTTTTTTTTACTTTTATTTTATTTTACACTCGCTAAACAGAAGAAGTGCTGCTTAGTGAGTGTAAAATAATGGCGACCGTTCCATTTTCTTACTCTGAACTCCACGGTGGTTTGATATGCTGCCATAAAGTAGCGGACTCGTTTTTCAGTGGGCATTACTTGTACATTAATACCCTGCTGAAGAACACTCATTCTCCATTCAGGGTACTGATGTACAGTACACCCATTCTCTAATGTTTTTTAAACAAATGACCTCAGTACTGGAGAGCATAATCCATGACCTCAGAATTACAAGTTTCACATTTTGCTGATTCATCCAACAGGTAAATGAAGGCAAAAGTATTTTTATGCAGGTGAATGACTGGCACACTATTGCTTTAATTTTAAAGATGACCTTTTATTTTTATGTAATAATGACAAACAAGCTTTGTCTGAGTTTATGTATATTATACATTGCACTGGCTCCTCTTTATCCTGGGCCAGTAATCAAGCAGCCTCAATCTTTACCACTGACACTGGTGAGAGGCAGTCACTAAGAGCATAGGAATGAATTCACACAGTATTTCAAATGCAGCTGTCTGCATCAAACACTATTTTCTCCAAGAGCACATAGGGAACATGCTCCATTTGGATTGGACTCTCTATCTCTCCAGATCCCAAACAAGACCCACCTTAGAGCACTGAGTCCCATTCCTAAGTATCTGACATACTCACTTGAATATCTGATTTTTCACACATACACACAAAAAACATCTGGGAAAGGCTGGCACAGATTCACTGGCTGTGTCCCCTCTCTCCAGACTATCGGGTAGACTGCTGCCACCAAGCAGATACTCTAAGGCTCTTACAAAGGGTAACCAATTATACAGTGTCAAATTTATACTGATATAAATAGTAGAGTGTGACTGAAGCAGTAAGGCTTATCGGAGTGGCCACAGTGTCACTAGAATAAGCACAAGTACTCTCAAGATATTGAAAGTATTCTATGAAAGACCAGCCAAAATGAAAAGTTATAAAAATATTTAATAATAGATAATAAAATAAAAAAAAAAACAGAAGAATATTTAATATTTAGTTACAATAAACAACACAGTTTCCAATCACAGGAAATATAAAAATAACACAGTTGGGTAGAATCTCACAGATGCAGAAAATGAAATAATACTAAACTAATCTCACTGTACTTTTCCTAACTGAACTAAAGAGAAACTGTCCCTAGTTAGGTCACTTAGTTTTGCAAGGCAAGACGTACTGCTGAGATGCTTACTTTCACAAGGCAAGATAAGATACTACACACTACTGAAATGTACAACTAACTACTGAACAACTGAACTGTGATAATGATATAGATATTTTATAGAGGTTCCAAAGAAAAACAAACAACAAACTGCTGCTGCCAGGGTTCCGTCCTTCAGCTTGTTATAAAATGACATCACATCTAGTCACCAAACTTTGGCACAATTCACCTTCAGAACTTTTTCTCTAGCAGCATTTTTAACATAAGCAACTTTTACAAATACATTTTTAATACAAGCTTCTGTACAAATCAATGTGGCAGTCAAATGACATAAGATTATTTATAAAACTTCAGCCAGCCATGCTGGCATATGCCACACATGCACTGTCTTACTTCTCCTGGCACAGCTGGCAATACCTCACAACATCAAATAAATAAAAATTAATTTAGACTATCACATAAATAAAAATTAATTTGGACTAAATTCACATATAAAACCTTTGGTATGGAATTAGTTCTCACTTCATTCAAACACCAAAATAAGAAAAGCACTAATTTATAGCAACAGATTGGTGCCCAGTTAAGCTACATCCATGGTACCACTTGTCAACCTGACCATATTATGGGAGCTCTACCATTTAGAGAACTTCTAACAGCTTCAATAGCCTGTAGTCCAGCACAGATTTTGTTTTCTTAGGAAGACAGATACTTAGATGTTTTAGTAGTTGATGATATGATGAAAGTGCTATGGAAGAGGCATAAAGAAGAAGCTGTCAAACTCCGCATTTGTCATTAATTTGTGATAATGATGGCAATGAGCCACACAAATTATGTCATACCATGACAGTGGATGACATTCATTTGTTCACTGAATATAATGTATTAAATGCAAAATGTATGAACTTGGTCCTTACATTTTGAAATACTTTAAAGCAAGATCAGTTTATTTCTACTGTTATTCCACAAAAGCCTAAAGTCTAAGAATCTATCAGAATGTTTTATACATAGTTACAATAAAAAAGCTGTGTATAAAATCAAATATGTCAACAAAATGGAGCAAAGAATGTCTTCCTCTAGGCATTTTTTAGTTAACTAATTTACTGATTGCATTTCTTTTTGACATATTCCGGAAAATAGCATTTTTGTGCTGTGAACCATTGTGTTACTGAGTTTAATTTTGCACTATTGCAGCTTCTCATACCTCTCAACCTCTTAACACAGACAAAGCCAAAATAATTGGGGACAAAGGTCCAGCAATCATTAACAGATTTTAAATATTGCTCTTATATACTTTGAATGCTGCTAGAATAACACACTTTGTATTCATATTAATTTTCTGAAAGATATGATGTCTAAAACTCAAGTATCTGTCATTATTTAGTGACTTTAATTTCTCAATAATTTGTAAGAAAACCAGAACTTTTTTGCGACACAGTCTTAAAATGTAATGCGAAAATATGAATATTCTGCAAAACTCTGGACAGTTGAGAGGTATGCACCTCAGGTTGGGAGAGTGGCCTAATGGTTAAGGTGTTTGCCTTACAAACACAAGGTGCAGGATTTGAGTCTCACAAGGGATAATTGGCTAGGCTTAAAATGGCTCGCAAGGGCAGTTAGCTTAGTACTAATCTACGAACTTATGAACTGGTACTGTACTCTTTGTCACTTTAGTTTTGCTGACGTTAATGTTATTGAGTTTCAGTAACATTCAGCTATTGTACGTCTCTGGTTTTATACTAGTGTTCACTTTTGTTTTGCTGAGTATAGTGTTATTCAGGTTAAATACTATTGTACTGCTGTTGCTTACTACTGGAAATATCTAAGATAATGCTGCAGTGTTGCCCATTACTGAACCGTGGTATATAAAAAACAAACTAATTTATCTCGGTTGCTGGTTGCACTTTTTGATCATTAATGTCACATTTCTGCTTGTTACTAATGACTGTAATTTTATAAACTACCGCCTCTTAGTACTGCACTAGAGAGCACAAAGCTGCCTTTGTGATATACTTTCATGACTTGACTGACTGCTATTCTGGTAGAACATTGAACCATTTTGCTTTATTGTTGTCACAAATATTGGCACTTCTTGCACATCGCCATATTGCCTTGTTAAATCATACCATAAATTAGTGACTTTTTCCTTTAAAACTGGTGGTGCTTCTCCTGCAAATACCTTTGTGTTCTGGGACTTCTCAAAAGTAAACCTTTTTCAGTTACTTGGCATTCTAAATAAATTCAGCTACAATCAAATGCTAAAGTTGCTGCCTATGCCTCTGAAGTCTGCTCCTACTTAAATAGTTGCATTGACAAGGCAGTCCCTATCTGTAAAGTTATAATGAGAAATTTAAAAACAAGCCTGTTTGGTGGAATACCTGTATGAATAAACTATATAACAAGGGAAAGAAAATGCATATTGCTTAGAAGAAGCCTCATTCTGCCTACCTTAACAGAATACTTAAGCAGACTAGTTAAGACTCATAGGAACCATTACGAAGTGCACTGCTAGGTATGAACTTAAACTTAAATTCCATAAAACAAGCTCTTAATATATGTAATATTTTTTCACTATGGACGAAAGACTCTCTTTAATTAAAATGATTATCCTTCCTTAAATTCTATATATAATACAATCTTTATCCCTAACACTCCCCCCAGAAATACAAAAGAGTATAATTCTTCATTTCTGAGATTTTTTTATTGTTTCCTAATAAGCCTAGATTGGCTTTAAACCATCCCATTAGATCTTGGACATTGGATGGTAGTGGTCTTCCAGATTTAGAATTACATTTCTTATCCTTAATTGTTAAAACAATAATTTCTTGGTTAAATAACAATTATAATTCCAAATGGAAAGATTCGGGAGTTGTTTGGTGTAAGTCCAATAATTTAACAAAATCATATCATACGAAAATAGCTACTAATAAATTTTATTGGTTAGTAAAAGACTATTTTATAGAAAATAAAAACAAACTTGTTAACTCTTATTACATTAATATGATAATAACCTCCTTTAACATTTTCATTTTCAGGAACCCTGAATATAAAGCATGGATTTTCTTTGTATTTCCAATTGCCTACACTCAAAATAGTATTAATACATTTAATTTAACAGCAATGACTACACTTAAACATAAAAACCTGTTATACTAGTATCAATTACTAAACAATGGGAAGTTACAAAATGTTGACCATGTCAGTAATAAGTCTGAGTTAAGCAAAGATATGTGGTTAGAGATTGAAAATTGTAGACAATTTGTTGAACATAAGATTAATCTAATGCAACCAACAGTTAGAAATTCTTTCCCCACATTCATTAATTTATTCATTATTCAAATGCACCAGAATATAACTAGAAAGGGACATCTGTCTAAAATATATAAGGTACTTGAGAAATCAACAGTATGTCACAGAGAAAGCTATTGGGATTATTTTACACTTGTTAATAATAACTCCCCAGCCGAATATGATAAAAAACTAATACTCCAATCTTTAAAACAAACGACTTCATCGCTAAGATGGAGGATATTCTCTTGGAAGCTGTTAAGTAGAACCTTTATCACACCACATAGAGTTGAAATGATGTATAATAAAGCCATAGGATGCTGGAGATGTAAACTAAATGTTAAAACTGACTGGCAGCATGTGTTTTACGACTGTATAAAACTTAAAGCATATTAGGATAATATGAATTCTCTCTTACAGTCTGTTTTAATGATACATTTATATTGACCAAATCTCTTATTTTATTTTATGCACCTAATCCCACTTGTGTTATGCACATAAAGTACCCTTTTTTTTGGAGTATCTTAACATTAGCAAGAAAAATCATTACCAAGAACTAGAAGACTCAGACTACTCCTACTATGAAGGAATTTGTACACTTGGCAACTGAAGTTTGTCAGCTTGAACTTATTATAATCAAGACAAGAACATCTAAAATCACCTTTTCATATAATAATATGGTTGAAATTCAAAGAACTGTGGGATAAACAGACTTTAATAATTAACAACTACTTACCACATTTCTTTTTCTGTTTAAAAAAAATGTTTTATAGTAGACACCATTGTAAATAATTATTTTAGTTGTTTATTATTGTTCTTTTAGATATGTATATTTGTTTTATAATATTTCTGTTATCACATGCTAATGTTTTGCCATTACAATTTTCAATAAAAACAATTTAGAAAAAATAGACACTAAAACCAAAATAGCTAAAAAAACTCCTCTTTACATGTATCAGGAAGTTAAGGACTAACATCCAACAGTGTTTGGAGATACTTCTACATGTTCCACAATCCCAGTTATCCCCTTTAATTACTATGGAACAAGTTGTCTCATCCCTCTCAAAAGCTTAGAATACCACATCCAAGGGTCCTGATAACATTTCAGGCTGACTAACCTTCAGTACCAAATAAGGCCAATCTGAACCCCTTCTTAACCTCTTTAATCTAAGCCTCTCCCTGGTTACATTCCTGATTTTGGAAAATAGTTGTTGTAATGCTGTTACATAGAGGTGGCCCAGCCATAAAGGTTAAGGTCCTCACCTCCTAGACACAAGGTACAGGGTTTGATACTGACCCTCAGGTTATTAGCTAGCCTCAAAATGGCCTTTCAAGACAGTTAGCCTATTATTCTCCTATTAACCTATTTATAAAAGTTCAAGAAATGGGATAGCAGAGGGTTCGTCTTCATGCAAATAAAAAAATTACAGACCCATAAGTCTCACTAGTCTTATATGCAAAGCCATGGAAGGAATTATCATGAAAATGATCAATAATGATATAGTAAACCTCCAGACACTGGACCCAACCCAGTTTGATTTTGTTAAGGGCAGGTCATGCCTACTTAACCTGGTGGACTTCTTTGAGAATATCACCATGGCAAACCTAGTAATTGGATAGATCTCATCAAATTCTTCCTTGAACTATCTTGTATCATCTCTTTTTGAATATTTATTTTTTGGGTAGGTTTGTAATGTTCTGCAGACTGATTGCCTTAATGACGTACCTACCTATGAACCTAAATGTAAAAACTACATGCATGCTGACAATGACACAAGGATTATTGTATGAAATTTGATTTACAAGAAATGTTCACATGCACTCCAAAAGGTATTATTTATGCAATTTGGTGTCCTTACCAGTCATATTATTTTGGTGAAACAACATATTTTAAATATATTAAATAATAATGTTATATGTATTATAAATGAAAAAAAAATCTAAGAATCCATTCACCAAATACTTTTTAACTAACCATAAAAAGGATGCTTCCTTTTTTAGTGTATTATTTTTTTTTTTTTGGAACAAGCACAATGTGTGATGATAGATGGGGAAGCCACTTTCATCTACTATTAAGGGAAAAATAAATAATGATTATTTAAAATATACTACTATAAAACCACAAAGGACTAAATCAAGAATTGGAACTGGAATTTTACTGTAATATTATAAAAATGTCTTTTGAAAAAAAACATTTTTGTGATTTTTAAATTTAGTTGCTTTATATGACTGCTAACTGATTGATTGATTTAATCTATTTTATCTTATAAATGCTTGTTAATTTAATGAGTTACTTCCAAGGAGACTTCTAGCTGAAGCAGTATCAGTCTGTTTTTAATGATGTAGTAATAAGGTTAGGTAACCTACCAGTGGACACACATAGAACTCTTGACTTGACCAAGGTTCAACCTGCAACAATCAGAGTTCCTCCATAGAAAATCACTGCCAACGGCTTCTACCAGCAGTGATGCCTTTTCAGGCTTTTCATTCGTTCTCTGAGTTGGAGCAACTGTGGAATTAGTATATATAAGTTCAGGTTGCATGTTCTTTTGGTCTTTTTTTTCTACAAATGCAGTTAAGGGATTCCAATACTTAGTGCGTTCACTTTCATCTTCTCAGAGTGGAAGAAATAAAGTAAATCCCATTTTTTATCACTTTTTATTAACAATTTAAACATATTCTGTTAATTCTAAGATTAATGATGATAACATTTGGCTTCATGGCTTAAAAATAGGATTGCAGCAGTATAATTTGTATGTAGTATTATGTCCTTACATCCAAGAATTAAAAAAAAACACAAGCCAACAGGAATATGGTTGGTCTACAGTAATAACAATCTTAATATCTTTACTTCATCTTTTCTTATCAAACGTTCTGCCTACTTGCATTAGGCTAAAAGACAGTTTTCAGTTTTTTTTTTTGCATAAAAAAATTTAAAACATGAAAATAGTTGAAAAACAATGAAAACGTAAAATACCAAATCCGTGTAAAAAATCTGTAAATTCAATTACAATTGGATGATCTTAAAACAGTGCAATATACTGAAGATTGTGATACTTAAATATATAGCAGCATTATAAGGTTAGAGAATGTGATCTGAATGATATTAACTGCTGTGTATATACAATGGCCAGACATATTGCTTAACATATCTAGCATTACAGTTCCTTTAATATTTATTTGCCAGCAAGACAAAATTCAAGCTGGTATAACATTTTCTTGATGGCACCCTCAAAATAAATTAAAATGGTAAATATTTTTTCCTTCTTGTCTGTAATAATTTCTTTAAAAATGATACTTACCTTTGGTCCTAGAAGTCCGTCTAATCCAGGTTTTCCTGAAATTCCCATGAAGCCTTTGTCACCCTAGAAAAAAAGTTAAAGGCTTTTGTTAACTAAGATTCAGTTAACCCAACACTGAAAATTAGATTAGTTTCTTTAGGACTATATTTGTTGCTTCATTGTTAATTTCAGCACTAATTTTGAAACTGCTGGCAGAAAGAAAACATAAATCATTTCCATGCAGATTATCAGAGGATCGAGGGCCTTTATCATTTAAAAAATATTTAAGTACGACATCTAGTTTTGTGTTTATTAAGTACACTCCTGACAGATGGACTTAGCTTGTCTCTTTGTAACCAGCCTTATTCAGTTTCTATGGCAATCGTGGAAATGTACATTCTCTACAGAAGACCGGTTAGCTAACAGTACTTGCTTTGGGTACTGCTTGCTAAAAATCTACCTTATTACATATTCGTTTACTGTGGTAAAGGGTAAACATGAGCTCATTATTTCCATTTGACGAATGTGCAGAAGTATGCGGCTCACTAAAAAGTGAAGGAAAAACGTATACTGTAAAGAATGACGTCTCTGTTCTACCTGGCATTTTCCTGTGCCTATAAAGACTCCTAGCTCTCCGCACCATCTCCTGTTATTAGCCTGCCAGGTTTGCTACAACTGTTAAGATATTTTAGAAAGAAATAAGGCTGAACTGTTTATTTTGTTTACAACTAGTGGTGTATGCAAACTTCTTTGGAGTATATAGACAGAAAGTATATTTTTTCACAGAGAGAGAAATATTGCAAAATGTGGTTGACTGTGGGAAGATAAATTAATGCCAGTGTTATATTATTAGGCAGATGCAACATAGCTAGTTTTTGAAGGTTAACACTTATGGTTAAAATGTTTATTGGGCTGGATTCAGAAAGAACACAGATGTGGGCTGGGGTGATGGTGGTGGTGGGGGGTGCTGTTTCAGAAAGGGCTCTTTAGCCTGATGCTAAAGTGGTGATTCAGATACCCATTAGCTGCAATGCAGAAAGGTCTGATTACCCCTATCCACAAAGTAAATTACTAACCTGGAAACCTTCACATCCTCTCTAAAACAGCACCTAAACAATACACGGCTATGCTCATGTTTAACTCCTGGCTAACGTGACCATAGCATTTCCTGTCAGGCTGATCTTCTTTTAGCCAAATTATTCTTTACAATAGCCATACACTACAGCAAACGCTTCTTCTCTAAACGTTTCCTCTGTCTCTTCTCAATGCTTTCACTCCTGTATTGTAATATGATGGCTACTCAATAACTTACCCTTGTATTAAGCCAGAAGAGACAGCTGAAGTGTAATATATATTGCTGCATAAGGTGGTAACCCACAAGGAAGAGCCAACATATGGCATGTATTACCCTATAGAATTATGTAAAACACTTATCTTCTATGTTAATGAAGAAAATATCGATTATATGTCTTAACATGAATGCCTGTATGTATTACCGTGTTTACTCAGATGTGTATTTCTCCATATGTAGTTTAAATTTCTCTCTGTATAAGGCTCTGATGTGTAATATGTTTATAGATAATTGTCTGTGAGTTGGAGCTTTTCTTCCAGGGCCTCCACTGAAAATGGGTTCTCTTGACTCAGACGGACTTTCCCAGAAAATAAATGTCAAATGCATAAATAAAATAAATAAATATTCACTACTTTGCATGTTTCTGAATTGGTAGGTGATTACCACAAGTGCTAAGAATCTAATCATCACTGGCAGCTCATACATCATGTTGGCACTGGAACCCCCTCTCATTTACTCCTTTAGAAACATGCACACATGTACACATGTACACATTCAAACACACACAAATGTGCATGCACGCACACACAGACTCACACAGAAAAATCCTCTTACCTTTTAAGTGCCCATGAAGTTGCAAGAATATCGGTGACTTTGCCTTTATTAACTCCCTCCTCATGGACCATAACAGTCACTCAGTAATACCAGACATTAAAGTTCCATATTTCTTATTGCTCAGAATATACCTCATGCTGGAAAAATTGTTGTGCTGGTAACTTTTTTATGTGGATTAGACTAATACTTTAAAGTTTATGGTGTCTAGTGTCCTCCCCATTATTAAAGACTTTGCTCATTTTCCTAGTGGATTACAGAAATATAGCAACTCCCATATTCACACACTGACACACAATGGCACACACACACACACACACACACACACACACACACACACACACACACACACACACACACACACACACACACACACACACACACACACACACACACACACATCTCTTATGTTCCAGCAGCCTAAATTCCTAGTGCTTCATTCCCTTATGTACTCTTGTAATACAGGACACAGAAGTTGCTATTCTGAGCAAACACTTTATAATGCAAGGAACCAATGTGAAAAATAAATGCACCACAGATTTTGGCAAATGAACCACATTTATTTAAAACAATCGAGTGCTTTCGTCCCTCCACACCAGAGTCTTCATCAGAATAAAAACAATGTCTATTTCTCCATATGTCTCCACAGTTACTATACTGCTAGATCTATTTAAAGCCTTCAACACCATCTCCGATACACACCTTCTCTCTCATCTCGCCAATCTTAATCTATCCCCTAATACTCTTTCCTGGTTCTCCAGTTACCTGTCCGACAGATCTCAAGCTGTCAGATGGAAGAACTGCAACTCTTCCTTTCTGCCTACACCTACTGGCATTCCTCAGGGGTCCATCCTCGGACCCATGCTTTTCAACATCTTTATAAATAACCTTCACACTGTCATCCCTGACACTACAGTCATCCAATATGCTGATGACTCTACCTTAGTCTGTGCTGCCCACAACATTTCTAAACTACTAACTAAGACTCAAACAGCTTTCTCCACTACAGAGAACTGGATGCACCAAACCACCTCTCCCTCAACTCCAATAAATCTAAAATACTAATTTTCCTGCCCACCAGGGTTTCCTCCTTTGACAAAAACATCTTCAATGTCCTAAGCCAAACTAACACTGCTATTGAAGTGGTCCCCTCTGCAAAACTCCTTGGCATCACCATAGACGAACACCTTAAATTCGACCTCCACATACAACAAAACATAAAGAAAACCCACCAAAAGCTAGGTATGCTACATAGGAATAACCAGTTTCTCTCCAACTCCTCTAGGCATTCCCTAGCAATTACTTACCTCCTTCCTTCTCTTCTATATGGAGCCCCCCTTCTAACCAATCTGTCTGCTTCCAATACCTCTAAACTTGAAGATTGCTACAATAAGATCTCCAAATTTGCCACTAAATCCAAAATATGAACTCACCACTGCCTTAGCCTAAAATCTCTGAACTGGTTAGAACTCCCTAACCACCTAGACTATCTCCAACTAACCACCGCTCACAAATTAATATTCTCCCCAGATAAATGCCCAGCCTTAACAAACATCTTTCCCCTATACATCACAAATAGATCCCTGAGATCTGAAAACCAAAACCTAATTTCCATCCACAAACCCAAACGTCCCGCTGGCCAGCTCCTACTCTCCTTCTCTCTAGGTAAAAAATGGAATTCTCTTCCTCCTTCTTTAGGACTATACATAACAATGAATCCTTCAAAACCCAACTTTTCCTACACCTATCTTCCACATGGAAATGCTCCTGCTTTCACCCTACATAAACACTAACGGGTCTCCCCACTAGCTCTCGACAATCCTCTTCCACTTTACTCTTAAGTTTTTTTTTTTCTTTCTATTCCTCCAAACACAGAACTAGCAGACTTTAATTAACTCCAACTTTGTAAATATGTAAATATTGTAAACGTCTGAAGAACCTCAAAAAAAAAGTGCCTGTTTTATACTGTCCTATGATGTATTTTGCAATTTCCTGAATGTATGAATCTCACTCTTGTATTTTACCACTACATTATGTAACCTTTATTGTATTTTGTAACCTTTCAAAGTATTGTACTGCTTTTGGAGCTTTTCTCCCTGGGCCTCCACTGAAAATGGGCACTTCTTGGCCCAGTGGACTTCCCTGGTAATCAAACTGAAAATAAATAAATAAATAAATAAAATGTACCATAAAGCTCTTTAAGTACCACAGCATGTATTGTGATTGGTCAAAGTTTAGCCAGTTAACTTGTAATAGTTTGAATAAATTAAAACAAATATTTATAGTGTTGCAAAATCCATACTAAAAACTTATCCATTTCAAGAGCTATCATAACCACCATATAAACATATAACATAAAACCAAAACAGTTACAAAAACAATGTCATCTCATTCTATTTAGAATTTTATTCATCACAACCTGTCAGCTCTTTCTTTAAGAATTGGGTCTATACACAGAGTATCATTTAAAGCTGGCGGTATAGTAGCTGCTAGCCTTAACTGCCACTGCAATTCTTTTTTAACCAATAAATTCTTCCAGTCCCCTCCCCAAGATTTATTTCCACAGTTTCTAATATGCCAAATATAAATCTCACAAAACCATCACATAATAGGGAATGTCTGTAAAGGGCATTCATTTGTATTTTTTACTTTTAATTTTGTAATTATGTTCATAAATTCTGCTTTTCAAAGATCTTTCAGTTTTTCCCACATAATATGCTTCCCAGGATTTGCAAACAGCCATGTATATTACCCTGGGTGTAAGGCAGTTCCCCTTCCTTAATGTAACCTTACTTTTCATTAAATTATTCAGGAAGAAAGATGTTTCATTATTTATAAAAATACACTGTTTACAAGCACCGCAAGGTGTTGTACCCATGGTTGGTCCATTATTAGTTTCCACCTTTCCTGTAACAAAGCCTTAATATTTTCCCCACTCTGTTGGTAAATATGGGTTTCTCCCCCATCAATTTTTTTTATATCATGGTTCACCCGAAGAACATTCCAATTCTTTTTAATGATGTCTTTAATATCAGCTGAAAAGGAACTATATTGCAAAACACATGCTTTTTCAAAATTTTTTATGTTGCATAGTTCCCTATCTGTTATTCTGGGGGGCAAGACCTACTCCCAACAGGGGCACATAATTTTTACCCCATTGTTCAAACACTTTTTGTATAATGTCATCAACTAAATTGTTGGGGTACCCTCTGTCTTTGAAGAACTGCAACTCTTCCTTTCTGCCTACACCTACTGGCATTCCTCAGGGGTCCATCCTCGGACCCATGCTTTTCAACATCTTTATAAATAACCTTCACACTGTCATCCCTGACACTACAGTCATCCAATATGCTGATGACTCTACCTTAGTCTGTGCTGCCCACAACATTTCTGAACTACTAACTAAGACTCAAACAGCTTTCTCCACTACAGAGAACTGGATGCACCAAACCATCTCTCCCTCAACTCCAATAAATCTAAAATACTAATTTTCCTGCCCACCAGGGTTTCCTCCTTTGACAAAAACATCTTCAATGTCCTAAGCCAAACTAACACTGCTATTGAAGTGGTCCCCTCTGCAAAACTCCTTGGCATCACCATAGACGAACACCTTAAATTCGACCTCCACATACAACAAAACATAAAGAAAACCCACCAAAAGCTAGGTATGCTACATAGGAATAACCAGTTTCTCTCCAACTCCTCTAGGCATTCCCTAGCAATTACTTACCTCCTTCCTTCTCTTCTATATGGAGCCCCCCTTCTAACCAATCTGTCTGCTTCCAATACCTCTAAACTTGAAGATTGCTACAATAAGATCTCCAAATTTGCCACTAAATCCAAAATCTGAACTCACCACTGCCTTAGCCTAAAATCTCTGAACTGGTTAGAACTCCCTAACCACCTAGACTATCTCCAACTAACCACCACTCACAAATTAATATTCTTCCCAGATAAATGCCCAGCCTTAACAAACATCTTTCCCCTATACATCCCTAATAGATCATTGAGATCTGAAAACCAAAACCTAATTTCCATCCACAAACCCAAACGTCCCGCTGGCCAGCTCCTACTCTCCTTCTCTAGGTAGAAAATGGAATTCTCTTCCTCCTTCTCTTTGGACTATACATAACACTGAATCCTTCAAAATCCAACTTTTCATACACCTATCTTCCACATGGAAATGCTCCTGCTTTCACCCTACATAAACACTAATGAGTCTCCCCACTAGCTCTCGACAATCCTCTTCCACTTTACTCTTAAGTTTTTTTTTTTCTTTCTATTCCTCCAAACACAGAACTAGCAGACTTTAATTAACTCCAACTTTGTAAATATGTAAATATTGTAAATGTCTGAAGAACCTCAAAAAAGAAAAAGTGCCTGTTTTATACTGTCCTATGATGTATTTTGCAATTTCCTGAATGTATGAATCTCACTCTTGTATTTTACCACTACATTATGTAACCTTTATTGTATTTTGTAACCTTTCATAGTATTGTACTGCTATTGGAGCTTTTCTCCCTGGGCCTCCACTGAAAATGGGCACTTCTCTGCCCAGTGGACTTCCCTGGTAATCAAACTGAAAATAAATAAATAAATAAATACAATGTACCATAAAGCTCTTTAAGTACCACAGCATGTATTGTGATTGGTCAAATTTTAGCCAGTTAACTTGTAATAATTTGAATAAATTAAAACAAATATTTATAGTGTTGCAAAATCCATACTAAAAACTTATCCATTTCAAGAGCTATCATAACCACCATATAAACATATAACATAAAACCAAAACAGTTACAAAAACAATGTCATCTCATTCTATTTAGAATTTTATTCATCAAAACCTGTCAGCTCTTTCTTTAAGAATTGGGTCTATACACAGAGTATAATTTAAACCTGGCGGTATAGTAGCTGCTAGCCTTAACTGCCACTGCAATTCTTTTTTAACCAATAAATTCTTCCAATCCCCTCCCTAAGATTTATTTCCACAGTTTCTAATATGCCAAATATAAATCTCACAAAACCATCACATAATAGGGAATGTCTGTAAAGGGCATGCATTTGTATTTTTTACTTTTAATTTTGTAATTATGTTCATAAATTCTGTTTTTCAAAGATCTTTCAGTTTTTCCCACATAATATGCTTCCCAGGATTCGCAAACAGCCACGTCTATTACCCTGGGTGTAAGGCAGTTCCCCTGCCTTAATGTAACCTTACTTTTCATTAAATTATTCAGGAAGAAAGATGTTTCATTATTTATAAAAATACACTGTTTACAAGCACCACAAAGTGTTGTACCCATGGTTGGTCCATTATTAGTTTCCACCTTTCCTGTAACAAAGCCTTAATATTTTCCCCACTCTGTTGGTAAATATGGGTTTCTCCCCCATCAGTTTTTTTATATCGTGGTTCACCCAAAGAACATTCCAATTCTTTTTAATGATGTCTTTAATATCAGCTGAAAAGGAACTACATTGCAAAACACATGCTTTTTCAAAATTTTTTATGTTGCATAGTTCCCTATCTGTTATTCTGGGGGGCAAGACCTACTCCCAACAGGGGCACATATTTTTTACCCCATTGTTCAAACACTTTTTGTATAATGTCATCAACTAAATTGTTGGGGTACCCTCTGTCTTTAAACATATTACCTAAATTGATCAATTCTTTCTTTACATCTCCAAACTCTGATGTCATATGGGTTACTCTTATGGCCTGTCCTTTTACTAGGCTTTTTTTCTGTACCAAAGGATGACAACTAATAAAATATAGATTGGCATTGCAGTATGTTTCTTTATGAAAAATATTGGATTTAAATCCATTCTTAGAATGTGAAATAGTAGTGTTCAAGTAATTAATGCTGAGTATATCACATTCATAAGTAAACTGCAAAAATTCAGTATTATTTATTTATTTATTTATTTATTTATTTTACATTTGTTAACCGGGAGAGTCCAACTGGATATATGTCCAATTTTAGTTTAATAAATTCTAGAATCTTTTCTTTTGTACCTCTCCATAAAATAAAAATGTCATCCAGGAATCTAATGTATGTAACTATATTGGCCCAGTACTGGCTCTTAAACACGTGATGCATTTCCCATCCTAGTAATATGATGCTGGCATATGCAGGGGCACCAGCTGCCCCCATAGCTACACCTTTTAATTGTTGAAAATATTGGCCTTGAAAAAAGATGTAATTGTTTTCCAGAATGAGGGCCATTAGCTCACATGCCAAATTTACATCATTGTGGCCTAATGTTGAACGCGCATGTAACACTTCTTCAAATAACTCCAATCCTTCCAGTTTAGGAATGGATGAGAACAGATCTTTTACATCAACAGATAAGAACATTAAATCTGGTGACCATACTTCCCTTTTTAGGTGCCCTAAAAATTGCCAAGAATCCCTTACTAGGTGGGGTGCATTTTCCACTACGTGTTTAACCATCCTGTCTACCATCAGTGCCAGGGGGTGTGTCCTTGAACTGCTAGCTGATACAATTGGTCTAACAGGTGGCTCATTGATGTTTTTGTACACTTTGGGTATCCCAAACATTGCTGGTACTTTGGGGTTACTGTTAATCAAAAAATCATATGTGCCTATATCTATGCGCTGTTCAATAACATATTCCTCAAGATAAGAATTTATACATCCATATGAAAAGTTGATCTGATTTATTTATAAACTTGGGTGCAACACGCTTCATCAAACAGTATGTTGTGCATAACAGGGAACTAATCTAAGGGGGTGACGAAAGCCAACACATTCCGGCTAGGCTTATAAATGCCTTTGGGCAGATAGCCTAGTACCTACCTATGAGCCTAGGAACCTATGAGCATTGGAATAGTCTTGAGAATTAAATAAGAGTGTACCCCCCTCCTTAATCTGGTGCCATAATTCTTAAACCTTTATATTGTCTTAATTTGTGTAATAAAGCATGTTCCTCTTTGGTTAAATTGTTATAAAATATTTTACCTTTGGCACAAAGATGGTACATGTCTTCCACCACTGCAGATTCAAAAGTACTTATCAAAAGATGCAGTGGTGAGTTATATATAGTTTTTTCTTTAATAGACCCTTCCTCATATTATGGATCTCACTAGAATTTAACTCACTATTAGCAAACTGAATATCCAAAATAAGTTATTATTAATATTCATAGTTAATGAATATTGGTACACCCCTTCTTTAGTTTTCACGCCTTCAGTTTGTGGTCTGAACATGCAAAAGGAGGTGTAACCTGGTATGGCTGGGGTACTGCCCACAGCCTTGAACCAAGTCTCTGTGACTGCATAAATGTCTGCGTCTTCCAAGGTAAGGACTGCTTCCAGTGAGTGCAGTTTCATGTTAAGACTCCTAGCATTTAGCAGCATAACATTGAGGTTGTTTTTAGATGGAGCTTTTATGTCGGAATTTTGTCCTTGAAACACTGCCTAAAAAGGTAATATGGGGGTGGCAAGAGCCTTAGTCAGTAGCCAAAATCCAAGGGATGACAGATGAAGACCATCTCTGGCAAAGCATTGAGGTCTGTTGATCATGTCATCTAAGGCAATACCAGAAACTAAGCCAATTATTGAAGTCAGTCATTTTCTGTTTGTAGTGCGGCATCATACTAAGTGAAGGTAAAATGCTGCTTAAGGCTAGGGAAATACCTGCCTGAGACACATAATCTGCCAGCTCAGTCATGTCTCTCTTCATATAGTCCAGAGAGGAACATCTCAAGTCATTCACACCAACATGGACTATGATGGAGTCATAAAAGTACCTGCTGTTGAGAGACTTGAGTGCACATGAGATATGGTGGATCCTGGCACCTGACAGCCAGCTGACCATGACCTTTTCCTTATCCAGCCTGGTGAGAGGGACATCTGTGTGTCTCACAATGGAATCACCTATGACTAATATGTTTGGTTTTGTGTTTTGCCTTAAGGGCTTGACAGGTGAGACACTGGTGTGTGAGCTATTATTTGTATTGTGTTCGTCAGAGGAAGTATTATGTGTAGCATGCTTGTGTTTGTGTTTGGGAGGTCTCTGGTGTTTAGGTATGTTTCTGGTGAGGACCTCTGCATATGTAGATATGTGTGATATGTGTTTGGGTGGAGTATGAGGTGAGATGTGCATGCTGACAATTGGCTTGTTGTCATATGTACTGACTGGTGTGTCAGACAACATGGATTCAAGGTTCTTAATATAGTTAAATGCTAGGAGCTTAAACCAAAAAAATGCATTCACTGAAAGCACTTTTATCAGTAAAAGATGTAGATGTTTGTGCAATCACAGAAACCTGGTTTAAGGCCTCAGAGACTACCCTAGCCAAGGCTACAATGCCTTCCACACCTTTAGACAGCAAAATGAATATGTGAAAACCAAAGGAGAGGGTGTTTCAATCTATATTGGGGATAAATTCACCTCACATCTAGTTATACTGGACAACTCCATTGAGTTTCTCCTGGTCCAGGTTACAGTGGGTAAGACCCATTCAAGTCCTAGCCAGGTATAGATCCCCCTCCATGGGTTACAACACCCATGAAGCTTACTTAATTAAACTGAAGGCAATCCAAATTTTACTGAACACACTGGTTATGGGGATTTCAATTATCCCACCATCAACTGGGAAAGCTACTCTAGCCCAAACTTACCAGCACAAAAGTTCTTTGACTTTGTGAATTCAAATGACCTGGACCAAATTGTCCATACCCCAACAAGAGGAACAAACATTCTAGATCTGATTCTCACCAACATGTCAAACAACTGTTGGGCCCTCATTTGTTAAAACTGACCACAAATCAGTCACTTTCGAACTGACACTAACACCAGAATTCACAAAAGGTGAAATCAGATTAAAAAATTCATTAAGGCAAAATATAACCTCCTAAGAGAAGGTTTAAATGCATTCCAAGCCCCACCCCAAGCTGAATGTGGTAAATACACCAAAGCTTAAACTAAAATCCTGTACAATCACTTGTATAAGTGTATAAACTCAGCTGTACTAGACAGAATCAAAACCAGAGCCCCAAGTAAAATTAAGCTGCCATGGTGGACTTCCAACATCAACAAACTCTACAATAAACACAAAAAGCTCCTGTCCAAGAAACCAAAGATAATGACCCAACAATGAAAAAGCACCCTACTCAGCCTTAATAAGGCAAATAAGAAACTTGTTAAATCTTCCAAGAGCTCCTTTGAGAGATACCCAGCAAGTACTGCCAAGGATAACCATAAGGCCTTTTACAGCTACATACGTAACCTAAAGGGTAGGACCCAAGCATGTGCAGAACTGGTGGCCAACAGTATCATGCACACTGACCACAAAGAGGTAGCAAACCTGCTGGTGGATAGGTTTGGTGAAAAGTTCACTCACTTATTCCCGTCTAATTTACAACAAACCCTCATGCAAACGTCCCCCCACCTTATATATCTGAAGAGCAAGTCCTCAAAGTCCTGTCCAAGACAAGGAACACAGCCTCTATGGGACCAGGTAACATCCCATGCTGTCTTCTAAACAGGCTAAAACATGAACTAGCATTACCACCAAGAACCCTTTTCAATCATAGTCTAACCACAGACTTTGTTCCTGTGGAATAGAGAACAGCTACAGTTATTCCCCTCCACAAAGGTGGCCTAGCAACAGACCTGGGTAATTACAGAATATACGCCTGACCAGCCTCATCTGTAAGGCCATGGAACACATCATTATTGACCTCATAAATAAAGACATATGTGACTTCCAAACCCTGGATTCTACCCAATTTGGCTTCATGAAAGGCAGATCCTGCCTGTTAAATCTGATGGATTTCTTTGTAAGTATGAACAAGGCCATTGATGAGGGCAAATATGTGCATACAGCATACCTTGACTTGGCAAAGGCTTTCAACACAATTCCACATTCAGGAATTACTGATACACTTAGTACACTGAATGTAAGCCTCTTCACTGTAAGATGGGTTGCTGACTGACTCACAAATCAGACACACACTATCAAAGTGAGTGACTCCACATCAACCAGTAGACCTGTTACTAGTAGAATGCCACAGGGGTCAGTGCTGGGTCCCCTACTGTTTGGTATATACTTCTCAGAAGTTTGGGTCAAAACTAAAGGGCTGTGGCTATCCAAGTTTGCTGACGACTGCAGACAAGGTGCAATCATTGAATCCCCAAATTATGTCAGTATACTCCAGGAGGGTCTCACACAGACAAACAACTAGTGTATTAGCCACGGTCACAAAATGAATGCAAAGAAATTCATCATCATTCCTTTTGGCACAAACAATGTCCCCACTATCAAATCAACAACAATACTCTAAGTACCTATGAAGTGGTAAGGGGCCTGGGATCACAGGTTGACCGTGATCTTAACTTTCACCAGTATATGTCTACCATTGTAAGGAAAGCTTTCTATGTAGCTCACTTGATTAGAAAAGAAGTTATAACCCCATATATTCGACAATTATCCGGCCCATAATTGAGTATTATACCACATTCGGTGTGTATCATAATAAGCACCCGCAACAATTGGACAGACCTCAGAGGTTTCTAACAAAGAAGATCGAGGGCCTACAGCATGTGCGTCACATGGAGTGACTGAGGTCCCTGCCACTGTACTCTGTATCATATAAATGAAATGGGTCTAGGGCTACCTGTTCCAGGGACTTAAATATGGCCTGCAACTTAAATAGAACATGCTGGAGGGACAGCTTTATCTCCCAGCAACTGATGCGTCTTTGGAACAGGCTACCAATTCATGTTAAACAGAGCACTTCTAGGACACTATTCAAGAGGAACCTGGACAAGTGGATGGAGCACTGTAAATTCTTACCAGGGATAGAGCCCACAACCCTCCTGGACATAGGCAGTCATCACTAAATGTAATCTTGGGTATTGAATAGTTCTTCTATGGTATTACATTGGGTTGAAACAGCTAGGCTTAACTTGACCTCTGGGTCAATAGCCTAGTAATCCCTTATGATCCTATGATCACATGTTGAGTTTGTATGGAGTAATAGTAGAAGGTTGTCATTAAACATGAGGCAGTTGCTACACTGCCTCAGAATGCCCATGTCGACCAAGCTTGCTGGAGAAAATGTGGGGAATTGTCCTTTCATAGTGTTAGGTAATTTTATATGGTCAAGAAAAGAGGTCACACTTAGGAAATGCTAGTGGATGATTGGTATGTTGGTACCTCCGAGTCTAGGCTTAGTGTTCCATATGACAGTAGGGCAAGGCTGTGTATTTGTTTTTCAGTATTCATTTTTCTCTGAGGTATAGTGATATAATTATTAGTGTGTATAACAAGCAGGGGTGGTGAGGGTTCAGGGTGCAAGACTTTGTTTTGGGGGCTAGAGGTACATGAGCTAGATCCAGCAATCTCAGAATATGCATATTTAAATGGCAGTGGCAATGGGTGAAGGGGATGAAATACACTTTGTGAGTATAAAAGTTTTAATTGTTACTGTTTCAGTATGAGTTTGCTATACAGAGATTATACTTCTGAGTCTATACTGCCGAATATCAAACATTTGTTATGAAGCCTTAAAATTTATGTTTTAACTCTTCCCTTCTTCTTTTGTTCAAAGGTACACATTTTTACTTTATATGAACACCTGTATAACTGTATTGACTTGACCGGACCTGATAGGACCAAAACAAGCTCCTCAAGGAAGAGCAAACCTGCCTGGTGGACAATTGCCATTAACAGGGTTTACAATAAGAGGAAGAAATTGTTGTCTAAGAGTAAGAGGGAGTGGGCCTCATACTGGAGCCCCTTCTCAGCTTAAAGAAGCAAATAAGACTTCTTGTGAAGTCCTCAAAGCAAACTATGAATCCAAATTAGCTCCCTCAACTAAGGACAACCATAAGGCATTCCTTAATTACATTCGTAACCTAAAAGGAAAGTCCCAGATTAGTGCCAAACTGGTAGTTAATGATACCACATATACTGAGCCTGGACATAGCTAACCTGATGGCTGACAGGTTCTGTGAAAACTTCACTCCCCTGTTCCCACCACACGTACCCCATGACATCCCTAGTACCTGTCCCCTACCTTATATCTCTACGGACCAAGTAATAAATGACTTCTCTAAGGCCAAAACTACAGCATTTATTGGACCTGATAGCATCCCAAGCTGTGTCCTTCATGGGCTCCAACAAGAATTAGCAACACCACTGGGTACTCTTTTTAGTCATAGTCTAAGCACTGGCTTCATCCTAGCTGAATGGAAAATGGCCACAGTTATTCCTTTGCACAAGAGATGGTGCTTCCACTGGCCCCCAGAAACTATAGACCTATTAGCCTGACTAGCCTTATCTGCAAGGCCATGGCACAAATCATCCTGGACCTTATCAATAAGGATATAGATAATCTCCAAGCACTTGACCCTACTCAGTTTGGATTTGTCAAAGGGAGATCATGCCTGTTAAACCTGGTGGACTTCTTTGAGACAGTCATACAGTCTCAGGACAAGGGGAGAACTGTGCATGCAGCCTACCTAGACTTAGCCAAGGCTTTTGACACTATCCCCCAGTCAGGCATCATTGGCAAACTCACCCAGCTAGGTATCAACCCTTATATCATAAGATGGGTCACTAACTGGCTCACTGATAGAACCCATACAGTCAAAATAGGCAAATCCACCTCCAGCAGTAGATCTGTAACCAGTGGTGTTCCACAGGGATCAGTCCTGGGACCTCTACTATTTGGAATCTATTTCTCCGAAGTACAAGCAAAAACTAAAGGTCTGTAGCTGACAAAGTTTGCTGTTGACAGCAAAGTGGGAGCAGTCATAGATTCTCCAAATGATGTCAACATCGTATAAGGGGGTCTTGCAAAAAAATGATTGGTGCTAAAGTCATGGCCTTAAACTCTGTGTAAAAAATGTATCATCATCCCTTTCAGTAAGAGCAATGTTCCTGCTAACTGCCACACAATAGCAACATGCTAAGTACGCACTCAGTGGTGAGAGACCCGGGCACGTAGTTTGACACTAACCTTACCTTTGGCCACCATGTCTCCACAGTGATAAGAAGAGCATTCTATAGAGTTCATCTGATAACTAAGGGCATTGCCTCCAGAAAAAAAGAAGCTGTAACCTCCCTGTACTCTTCCCTCATCAGACCAATAATGGAGTAGAATGCTCCTTTTGTTATGTACCTTTCCAAACAGCTGCAGCGATTGGAGAAACCACAAAAGTTCCTCACAAGGAAAATTCAAGGTCTTCAGCATCTGTCCTATGTGGATCATCTGAAATCACTATCACCTTATTCTGTTTCATATGCACTACTCAGGGGCAATCTCTGCCTAGTGCAATCTCTTTTCATGCTTTATTGTAAATGCTGCATATCCGCAAGTCAAATGGTACATGGGTTACTCGCTCTAAAGACCTTAATCTGGTATGTGGCATTAAGAAAACCTGCTGGAGGAACAGATTTGTCTCCCAGAGGTTACCACACCTTTGGAATAGACTCCCACTTCATGTCAAACAGACCACCTCATTGGCCCTCTTCAAATGCATTCTGGACAATTGGATGGGTGACCGTAAATTCACCCAGGGGTTTCTACCTCTGTCCCTCTTGGACACAGGCATTACGTGCTGATCATGGAAATAAGGGTAGAACTTAGTTAGGCTTGTAAGGGCCTTAGGGCCATTAGCTTAGTAACTTCCTGTGATCCTATGATCCTATGAGAGACAGGAATCTTGGACTTTGTATAAGTAGCTTCCTATTTTAGCACATTTAATCTGGCTATTCCAGAGCTCGTACAAATGAGTTTTAAAATTAACTCCTGTTTCTTGAACAAAAGTGAATTCTCAGAATTACCTCAGTCTTAGTGTATAAAGATAAATAAAACAAATACATTTCTGATGACATTTTAGAGTACCATTCATGAATGACTTATAATTAGTCCCAGTTCTCTGATGTCATAGAATATTAAATCAACTAACAAAGGGACTCCATGTGACATTTTTCAGAAAAAAAGTTGCACAGGAATAAAAAGGCTCAGCTATGAGCAAATATGGAAAATAATAAAACACAGATGTAATATTAGAAAGCATTTATATTGACAAAACCGTTTTGTTAATGCACAGAAGAGGTACCCACCTTAAGGGGGAATTAATTAAGGTGGTATAAAGCAAGATGACATGAGAAAAGCACACAGCTGTCTTAGACATTACTGCAATAAAGTTTTCATCGAATGGGAGCTTAGACATAATAAGTAATGCCAGACAGGGCAAGCAGTCCTTTTCTCACATTCTATTTGTCCATGGCAGCATGTACAACTTACATTGCAGAATCACTGAAAAACTAAGACACAGAAGTACTGCAGTGATAATTATGAAACTAGACATCTTGATGCTAATGAAATAATTTCCATGACTGAATCATTAGATTTTACATATACAGTTTCACCTTTGTATTGTATATACAAGGCACATAATCAATACAACATAATCATAAAGAAATTCATCCTTCTTTGATTCAAAATTTAAGGGGCTAGCAAAGCTATGAGAATTATAAGCACTGTCATTATTTCAGATTAAATATCTGTTCAATCATACTTACTTGGAGTCAGGCGTTAACAAAGACTGCTAAGGTCTGTAGACTTACTTGTGGTCCTTCTGGTCCTGGTGAACCCCTTATACCAGGAAATCCATGAGTACCCTAAAGGAAACAAAAACATTTTACAGCCTCTTCTTAACATATTTGAGACAAATCATTTAGATTACAAAAACCATGGTTTGTCTACACGTATGTAACTCTAGGCAGTAAACTGGCATTGTTGATAGTGTTATGGCTATTTAGTACTAGGACAGATGGTTCACTTGTAGAATCTGCGCATTCATCCTAAATTATTTGTTTCTCTTCTTTAATTCAAAGACATTCAGACAAGCTGGCTGGTTATACTACATTGTCTCTGTGTGAATTTAAGTAATACATGGATTAAATGGTTCTACAAAATGAAAGTTATTATTTCTATACAATGAATCACATGTTTCATATATATGTGTGTATAGCTATATATTTATATTGATCAACATATATATATTTATCAATATAAATATGAGTCTACTTAATCTAATTCACGGAATGAAATATTGACATTTCTAACATCAACAACAAAACATCAGCAATAACCTTGGGGCATGCAAAACTAAAAGTTATAGCAACACAAAACATTGATTTTTAAAAATCTACACCCCCTCCCCCGACACACATCCACACTCTGCTAACTACATATGCTAACTCAAAGACTGCACAACATCGGGTAAAGGGCATATTCTACAACTTCTTGAATTTTGTGATCTTGCACACTGGTTAACCATCTACTTAGTGATGAAATTGTATCAACTGAAAAAATGTTGACCAAAAGCAAATTTGACCATATTTGGTCTACCCATATATAACATGAACAAGCTCTAAAAATGAAAACTGTGAAAGAACACATGACAATGAGAGCAATATATGAAAGTTGGACACACTGGTCTAATTTCATAGGTTCATAGGTAGGTACTAGGCTATCTGCCCGAGGGCAATTACAAGCCTAGCCAGAGTGTGTCGGCTTTCACCGCCCCATTGATAAATTAACTGAGCCTCTGTCAAGCAGAGCCAATGAAGTGATCCCAGGGGTGTATTTTCTGTTACCCATCCACTCGTCAAGGCTTCTCTTGAAGAGTGTTAGTGAGGGGCTCTGCCTAATCTAGTTAGGAATTTTGTTCCAAAGCATGGGGAGTCTCTGTGACAGGAATCTATTCCTCCAGCATGTTCTATTTATTGTTGTGGTGAGGTTTAGCTCACTAGAGCGTGTAGCACGCAGTGATTTGGATTTCTTTAGGTGGAGCATGTCCATCAATTCTGAGTTGGACTTGGCTTTGTAAGTCAGGCAGAGATAACCTCTGAGTGAGCGATATGCCACTGAGTACAGCCAGAGTTTTTTCAGTTGGGCTGTATAGGACATATGTTTGAGGCCAGTAATCCTCTTGGTGAGGTGCTTTTGTGATCTTTTAAGCTGTTGGAAGTGTCTTGTGAGGTACATCCCAAATGGGGCATTGTACTCTATGATGGGTCTGATGAGTGATGAGTAGAGGGGCACTATAACATGAAACTAATTTTTAGGGGTAGAAAGAAGGATAGAAAGGAAATAAAGTGTAGACAAACCATGGTGAGTGATTTTGAAAAAAGAATAGAAGAATGAATTAATAAAGAAAAAAACAGAAAAAAATGACAGAAAAATTAAAGGGAAAGGAGGAAGAAGTGTCACCATTTTTTTTAGAAAAGAAGTAAAAAGAGGTAAATGTAATATGAATGTAATGGCAGATGAAAATGGGACAGTAAAAGCTAAACAAATAGAATTATGGAGATAGTAGAAATATGTATAAATAATGTGTTAGAAGGAAGAAGCTGACAGGAGGAGGTGGATAGTAAAGAACATTTTGGATAGAGAAAATGTAAGTTATAAAAATTAATAAAATGAAGGAAATGGAAAACACCACAAAAGAAGAGAAAGAAGAATCAGTACCAGGCTTAGATGGCTTAATTCATAAATATTATTATAAGGGGGTGAGAGTAAGGGAAAATAAGTATTTGTGGAAATATTGAGGAATGGTTACCAAAAAAAGGATAGAAAATGAAAAGATATGTGGTGGGCTTATTAAATGTATATGGATGACAAAAATACTAACAATTGGAGGCCAATAAAACTGGGGAATACTGATCATAAAAGGTTTATGAAAATAATACAACATTGACTGGCGATCATTTGAAAGAAGTGATAGGAGAAGGAGAATACTGAGTAAAGAGAAGATATGTAAAGGAAATATTAGCAATAATAAAAAATAATAGATACTATTTTTAATGGAGAATAAACATATAAGGTTGGTTGCATGTGCGATATCAAAAGGATTTGATTCAGTAAGTCATGAGGCAATGCGTGATATTTTAGAGAATTATGAGTTTGCGGAAATAATAAAAATGTTAAAGAAGTGTTATACATGTCTTAGATGAAGGTTATGGTAAATGGCTGGTGTGGAAGGAAAATAAAAATTTAAAAAGGGAGGGTGGCTCAATGGCTAAGGTGTTTGCCTTACAAACACAAGGTGTAGGGTTTGAGTCTTACAAGGGATAATTGGCTAGGCTTAAAATGGCTCACAAGGGCAGTTAGCTTAGTACTAAACTATGAACCTTTGAAAAGGGGTGAAATAGGAATGTCCAATGATAATGTGTTTATTTGTACTAGTAATGAATGCAATAATACAAACATATGCTGGTGACATAAGAAAAGCAAGATGGAAAAAGGAAAAATGTTAATAATATCTGTATATATTTCATATGCAGATGACTCAGTTATTGTAGCAAAAAGATGGTATGGATGAGGGAAACTGTGGCAAGGATGTAAAGGGGTTAACCTGAATTACTGTTAAACTGATCAAATATTACAGAGATGTGTAATGAAAAAGATTAATGGAACATATTTTACTAAAAATGAAATAAATATATTGGGAAGGGGAGAAATAATAAAACAATGGAGAAAAATTCTGGCTAAAATAAATAAGTTAGTTAGTGATACTTGGAAAACATTCTATTAATCATTAAAAATTAAATATATATATATATATATATAAATATGTATACAATATATATATATATATATATATATATATATATATATATCCATACATATATATATATATATATATATATATATATATATATATATATATATATATAAGCCTGAAACATCATATATGAAAATAAAAATCCTGAAACCAAAAGCCTGAAAAATTCAAAAATCTGAAAACCCAAAAACTGAAAAAGCAAAATTAAATAATGCTAATATTCCAATACAATGACACTAATATCTACCAACTGACCCCCTAACTAACTCTAACCCTAAGGTCCGTCACTATCGCGACACCTACCTGACCTCGCCCCTAACCCTAACACCAAAAAACCCCTACCCTAACCCTCTCTGTCACTCACTATTGCATATAACCTGCACCACCTACCTAACCTTCAACTAGCACTCCCTAACCCTTCCTTATATAATATAAAACCAACCATATATACTTACCTCCCCAGCCAACGCTAACTAACACACCACAGGGCTAAATAAAGCCACAATGACAATGACACGGTATACGTTTTTTTTGTGTTTTTGAGTTTCAGTCAGGATTTGGGGGCAGTTTTTTGGGCTTTCAGGATTTGATTTTGAGTTTTCTCAATTAATTTTTTTTGCTTTGGTTTTCAGATTTGATTTTTCAGGCTTGATGGTTCGATGGTTCTGAATATATATATATATATATATATATATATACATATATATATATATATATATATATATATATATATATATATATCTACATACACACATATATATGTGTGTGTGTGTGTACGTAAATATATATATATATATATATATATATATATATATATATATATATATATATATTGGGAAATTTTGGATGTTTGGTGAGTATATATATGTTTACAGAAAAACAGAAAAATGGAAAAAGACTTGTTAGAGATTTTTCAAATTTTTTTTTAGGGATCAAGACTCCCAGTTAGAAGGGGAATTTTATATAATAAGTAAGAATGATGGTGGCTTGGTAGGAAAATACTGTATGTAAAAAGAGAAAGGAAAAGAAAAAGTAAAAAAGTATGAGGTGATAGAAAAATAATATGGTTATAAGATAAGTGGAACGGCAATATTGATGAAAACGTAAAATAAAAGAAAAGTCCCTTTCTTTTTAGGGTAATAGAAGTGGTTTATGAAAATAAACATGGTGGTGATTAAAGGAATTTTACAGAACTAAGAGAATTACATTGGATGTTCAATTTATAAGCTGATAAGTTACCTGGTTTAAATGGGTAGGTTTCTTTAAAACCTCACTTAAAATCTAGAGGTCTTTGCCATTAATTAGCTACTGTTTCCTTAATTTAATTATCTAATTGTTAGCACAAATATATGGGTGTGTTTTTATGTTGTTTCTGTCGTCTGAAGAAGCACTTTGAGTGTGAAAGCTCTTACCTTATGTTCATTTTATTATAATTTTGAGGTTTTAATTACAGTCTGTCCAAAATGGATTCCTGCAAGTAAGACGTCTGCCAGGTCCCAAAATATCAACACAAACCAAAGAATGACCAGCAGATAATGGATGCCATAAAAAATATATATTAATACTCTTAAGTCAAAACATCAGTATACAAAAATACAAATCGGTTTCGGCTTCAAATTCACTAACCCTTCATCAGTGTGCTGGTACAATGGAAAAACACACATTTATATACTGTGTCACTAGCCAATAAATCAATTACAAGTGTTCATTTAGTCCTGCGGCAAAAGCCCTCCCAGTTTAATGATCCATTTTCTCTCTTTGGCATTGAACAACTCATGCCATCCAGATTTATTATGTTTAATACCCAAAATTTTATCAATAATTATAAAGTGGAAAGAAGCTGTTTGATGAACTTCAGTGTTTTTATTTAGAGCATTTGTATATTACTTATTTTTAATTTCACTGATGTGTTCAGAAATTCTATATTTAAGTGCTCTAGACGTCTGGCCCACATAAAAAGCTGAGCATTGACAGGTGGCCAAATATATAACCCAATCAGAACTACAGTTTCCGAAGAAGGAAATGTCATATACTATACTTGTATTTTTACTAGTGAAACTGTTGTTTTTTAATAATCTACTTCAATGTGTACAATAACCACATGGATTACATCCTATAGCAGTTTGTCCCTGGATGGTACTCTGCAGTTTCTCCTTAGGTTGATATCTTCCTTGTTTATAATGATTAAAGGGGGACCCAAGGTTTCTGCCAAATAGACAATTAGCTCCCAATATTTCTGAGAGCCTATGATCTGCCTTAAGGATGTTCCAATTGGATTGTACACTTTCAATAAGTGCCCCAACATTTCTCCCATAAGTAGTCATTAGCCTAGGATATCCAGTATTTTTATCTGATTTATCATGGTATTGTAAATGTGCCGTCCTGTCCATACTGGCCTGCATAATGTGTCCTGGTTTATAGCCCCTCTCTCTGAATCTCTTAGTCAAGTCATTTCTATAGTACATATAGGTATCGTCCTGTGAGCAAATTCATTTCATCCTCATATATTGTGATTTAGGAATGTATCTACATATATGGGGGAGATGAAAGCTGGAGGCATGGAGAAGGTAGTTGTATTCAGGGAATTTACAGTAGACTTCTGTACTTAGTGTTATCTGGAGCCCTATTAACCATAACATCCAAAAAAGGTAATGTTATTTTTATGGTAGTTCACCGTAAATTCAATTCCCCATTTGTTCTCATTTAGGTATTCCACAAACTCCATCAGATGTTCCTCATCCAATCTCCATACCATCCAGCAGTCATCGAAATAACTTTTCCAAATATCTATTTGATCAAGGTACAGATTATGGAAACAATCATATATGATCTGCTCTTCTATATATGCCACAAATATATCTGTAAATATAGGAGTCAATGACTCCCCCATAGCTGTAACCTTGATTTGTAGATAACAAATGTTATGATAGAAAAAGACATTTTTTGTTAATACATGCTCAGTCAGGCCCAAAAGCAGTGTATTAAAACATTTGTTTTTGAAACTGTTTAGTATGGTTATATGTCAGTTGCACATAATACCTATTATCAGCAAGCTGATTTTTGGCATCCATATCATACTGCTCCCAATTTTGAACCACCACAGCTCCACCTTTATCAGCTCTCAAAATCACTACCTCATGATTGTCAGCCAGCTTTGAAATACTATTCATCTCCTGTATAGTTACATTACTTGCTTTAATATAACTATTCCTGGAGTTGAAGTGGAGATCCCTAAGTGTAGAGTGTAAAAATGCTTGAACACTTGGGTGCATCGGAGGTGAAAATGTAGATTTGTGATATCTAAACTGATCATGAGCATCGGTATGACCTTTATTATGAAAAAACAGTTTTAGATTAAATATCCTACAAAACTCAACTACATACCTGACAAAATAATCTTCAGAAACAAATCCACCAGGTATATATATGAAAGACCTTCATTCTATATACTTATTTCCAAGGAGGAGAGGGGGTATGATGAAATATTTAATACATTTTCTACTGATGTTTCTGTATAAACTTCCATAGCAGTCCCTCCATATTCACTACACTTTCTATATTTTCTACCCCCCCCCCTCCTTTTTGGTTTAAATCTTCCAAATTACTGGAATTCCTCCTCTTTTGTACTGGTGAGCCTGTGGATACCATAGTTTCAACCTCATACCAAGAAGAGGAATCATCTCGTGAGGTATCAGATGCTTTTTTAAGTATTGATCTAGTTCTTTTTCTTTTAACTGGATTCCTAAATTGTTGTGAAAACCTGACATGCTTACTACTATCCCTAGAGAAAGGATCTCCTTGTTCATAGTCTGTAACATCCCTAAGAAATTTTCTTTTTCCTTTCCTTTAGTTGTGTTTCCAAATTGGTCAATTCCATACTACGTTTCTAAACACATGACAAATAAGTGGGTTGCCCCTCAAATTCCTTAGCTTGTTCACTTAGTTTAGTAATGGCAACAATTTCTGAATCAATAGTTCTATCATGAAAACCCATGAAAATCTCAACAAATTGCATTGTAGTTTTGTGTTCAAAAATTGCTATAGGATGTTATCCATGTGGTCATTGTACACATTGTAGTAGATTATTAAAAACCAACAGTTCCACTAGTAAAAATACAAGTATAGTATATGACATTTCCTTCTTCGTGAACTGTAGTTCTGATTGGGTTATATATTTGGCCACCTGTCAATGCTCAGCTTTTTATGTGGGCCAGATGTCTAGAGCACTTAAATATAGAATTTCTGAACACATCAGTGAAATTAAAAATAAGAAATATACAAATGCTCTATATAAACATACTGAAATTCATCAAGCAGCTTCTTTCCAATTTATAATTATTGATAAAATTTTGGGTATTAAACATAATAAATCTGGATGGCATGAGTTATTGAATGCCATTAAACTGGGAAGACTTTTTGCCCCAGGACTAAAGGAACACCTGTAATTGGTTTATTGGCTAGTGACACAGTATATAAATGTATGTTTTTCCATTGTACCAGTACACTGATGAAGGCTTAGTGAATTTGAAGCCGAAACCGGCTTGCATTTTTGCATACTGATGTTTTGACTTAAGAGTATTCATATATATTTTTATGGCATCCACTATCTGCTGGTCATTTTTTGGTTTGTTTTAATTATAGTCTGCCAGGTCTTGTGCCTTAGATTGGATTATTGCTACATTAATATTAATGAAGGTTAAAAAAATAGAGAAAGTAACAGTATAATTTGTTAATGAAGAAATAGTACTTAATGTATCTCTAGAAAGGTCATAAGGATAAGATTAAAATGCAATAAGAAATATAAGGGAACTTTTTGATTATGTTTATGAAGGTGAAGATTTTTTGTGGAGATTATTAGTAGATACGTTGCCTATACAAATTACTCTTAAATGCAAAGCAGCGGAGAAGAGAAAATATAAATATTGTAATGAAAAAAAATACTAAAGCAATGAAAGCATTATTTTTGGATTGTAAAACGAATGAAGGCTTTTGGAAAAAAATCAAAGTCAGTATAAATGGGAAGGTATTCAAAATATAAATATGGATGTAATATTGTATGGGAAATTTAAAAAACAAAAACATGTGCAGTTGGGATAAGGTAATAATGGTAACAATATCGGTACGGCTAGAACAAGATGTGATGAGCTGCTTCACAAAGATAAATAGTAATATTGCTTGAAATAAAAAGATATTGAGAAAAGGATGGGGATAGGATAGAATATGTCACAGTTTTTGAAATTCAAGATGCAAAATATTGAAATACTGTAAATACTGTAGGGGTTCATATTAAAAACACGAATGTTTACTTACCCGAACACCTAAACACAGACACGTCTTCATCGAACCGTGAAAACATCAATCGTCCTGAAGTGCGAAATCTAAAACATTGAATCATCATGGTTGGCCCTTCTACAGTATAGCTCCGTAAGGTAAGTGTGTGATAGTTACGGACCTTAGGGTTAGGGTGCGGGTTAGGTTAGGTGCATAGATGATAATGTATGTTAGATTTAGTGTTGGGTTAGAAGTAAGGTTTTATTAAATGTATGTGTGTGGATTATTTAGTTTGTTTGGGTATAGCTTTTTAAGGTAATTGTGCGATAGTTACAGACCTTAGGGTTAGGGTGCGGGTTAAGTGCATACATGGTGGTATATGTAAGATTTAGTGTAGGGTTAGAAGTAGGGTTTAGTTTAGGGTAAGATGTAGGGTTTTGGTTAGTGTATGTATGTGGTTTATTTAGTTTGCTTGTGTAGGTAGTATGTAGCGGGCGGTGGGATGGGACAAGTATGACATTTTGAGTTTTCAAATTTCACGGTTTAGGGCATTCGGTGTATTTGTGGTTTGCGGAATATGTGTTGGCATTTAGGTGTTTGGGTAAGTAAACGTTCGTCTTTTTAATATGAACTTATACTGTAGGTGTAAATGTAAAAATTGTAGAAATGTAAATAGAATGGAAGGGGGTGTGATCTATTAATATATATATATATATATATATATATATATATATATATATATATATATATATATATATATATATATATATATATATATATATATATATATATATATATATATATACACATATATATATATATATATATATATATATATATATATATACATACATACATATATACCTATACACACATATATTTTTAAAGCAACCTCTACTCTTTTCAATTAGGCATGCCAATTCTCATACTTAATATGTAGGTGGCTGGGAGGAACAGTGCAATGGGTGAGCTGAGACAGAATGACAGTAAAGATAGAATAGTTGCTGGTGAGATATATAAGGAATATATATTGACAAAAAGGAAATAACTAGTCCAATGATAGCACAGATATCAAAAAACTTTCTGGTGAAGCTGATATTATAAATGGTCAGTGTTTAGCCGATCAGGAGGAGAATGAATAATCCCAGTAACAACAGATTACTGAAGGGGTCTGGAGGATGATATAATGATAAAGCTGTTCAAGAATGAAGACCAGGGTGAAGACTCTGCATTATAGTGTGCAGATGTAACCAAACGTGTTTTTGGAGAAAGAGACAAGGGGGCTATTGAGGGATTATCTATTAGTAAGAAGTTATATGATGCAGCAGTCAGAGGAAAGAAATAGGATAATGAAAGGAAAGACATTAATGGAAAAAGTTAAGAAAAAGGCAATTGATTTTAAGAATAAGAAGCAAGAATGCCTGAGGAATTAGGCCACAGATCACCCCTGTGTAGGCATTGTTTCCACAATAACATACATCCTGTTAAGAATTATTGCTTGTCAGTGTTTCTAAAGGCATAAGACTAAACCAAGGAGCAGGGCTGGCCTTATCAATTGTGGGGCCCAATTTGGACAATTTAATGGAGCCTCTCAGCTAAAACCACATCTACCACCAGCCTTCCTTCCAGTGCAGGCTTTCTAGTTTGATACTAGTTCAGATTTGGTATAAGAAATATCTGCCATTGCTGAATGTTAGAAATAAAGCAATGTTTATTTATTAGCTTATATTTTGTTATAAGACATGTCCTCTCTCTGTCTGCTGAACTCACTCAGGCATACTTTAAGATGCCTTTTTGATGGGACATTGAGGTCCTTTGTTTACATGGTTCTTCACCAGATGGATGCACCCTGATCTACATGCAAACATGCTCCCATACTGCTGTAGTACTGCCAAGATTTTCTAAACCTGGGTAGGAGATGGCTGCTTGTGTCTATCTTGTCATCCCTACACACTGTTACTTTTTATCTTTTTCTCTCTTTTCTGTCTCCTTCCGTTCCATTCTTCCTCTCATTTGACTTATACCTTAATTTCCTTCATATCCTATGCCAAACACTTGCACACATTTTAAATATTTTTGCTCTTTATATATTATTTTCTCAGTAGAGGAATTATACTATATGATGTGTTAATAATGTATAGGTGCTCTTCTTACCAAGTTTACTGACTGAATTATTGTATCATGTCTACTTACGATTATGTTCATTTACTTTGCATATTATCCTAATTTAATACCTCTCTACTTGCTTGGTTTTACGTTAGTGTTGTTGCATTGATATTTATTCATTCTTATTGTGCCATTAGTTGTATTTCAGCACTACTGAGACTCATGGCGATTTAGGTGGGTGTGTGCTCTACCTTGTTTAACAAATTTTAAATTAATAAACAAATCTAAATATAATTGTTAAGTCCAATGCTCCACACACTCCAATATTCTGCAGAGAACATTAAGTAGACCATGTTACTAAAAAGCAAGCCCATTTACAAATGAGAAACCTGATGAAATCTTCTCTCACAATCCCCAGCATTCACCACCCCCCATACCCAGGGAAGTACTGGACAGATAAGTTAGTGGGGCTGTACTTAATGGTTGTGGGAAGAACGAGGGGCATGAACAATTTCTAATTCCCATAATACATTTTCATCTCATATTAGCCCTTTCTTTCCTTGCATGCTTCCAATTATATATTGTACTTGAGATGAATAATTCAATTCTGCCTTGATACAGCCAATGTGTTTCCACAAAACCTTATAAAATCTGTTGAACGTCCTTAGAATGTTTAACAATAATAATAATTCAAATAATCTCAATTCTTTCTTTAAGAATAGCATTGTTCATTCACTTCCCTACTTACAACTGTTTCTGGAAGTTTATTTTTATTTACTTCCCCCTTCCCCCTGCAGCCATTCCAGTGTCCCATTACATGGCTGTTTCACCCCATTTACCATAAACACTGTAATGTGCATACTGCTTTACTTCTGCGATGACAACTTTATATTTCTTTGTTTCTTCTACAAATAAAGTGCCCGCTGCCCTTGAGGAACAAAATTGTCTATGTTACATTAAAAAAGGTCATATTGCAATAGGGAATTGATGGCAAACTGATAACAGGTTCATAGTTACTAGGTATCTCCACCAAAGAGGACATTCTCAGGACTACAGCATCCACCCCCTTTAATAGTACAACACATTACAGTATCAGCAATGCATCTACATACTGTGGGAGTAGAACCCACAGCCTTCTGCAGCAAAAGCATGTACACTACCTGTTGTGCTACTAACAATGCAAGCAAATTCAGCATAAGCAGCACTAAACTTCTCTTCTTATGAAGCTCTCAGTTCCATGTAATATCCACTCGACACTCAACTGTATCTCTCAACTTTGCAGCACAGGAAATCTGGAAAAAGCCAACATTTATTGGGGGGAAATAAAAGCCCAAAAACTAGGAACACATTTTAAACACTGCTTGTATAATCTTGGAAAGTTAAAATGATGGGATATATCATGCATTTCACTGCCGAGTCTTGAACCTAGGACCCTGTGTACTACAACAGCCAAAACAAACAGGAAAGTAAATTGCTCAATAAAAGCAGCAAAAACCAAAAGAAAAATAGAGCAATTCCTCCAAGGCACATCTCCACTGGTATTTTCCACATGAACAAGCTTTACTGAAACACACTTTCTTCAGAATAAAACCATAAACACTGTTATCACTACAGATGCGTTTTCATCCTCTAATGACTTCCTCAGATGAAACAGAAATGCATACCTTTTACAATTCTTCCCCTAAAATACCCTCCACTTAATTAATGCTGCTGTCTAATTGGTGTATATTCTTAATGTAGTCACATGTACTTAATAGATGTTCAGCCCTATAAAACTTTTTTTAAAATTCCTTTAAAACAGTCCTTTAAAACAGTCCCTTAAAACCGTTCTAAACACATGCATACATATATAATTATATAAATATAAAAATATCCACGATACCTTCTCTAAACTCTAATAGATATAAATATATAAATATAAATACAAATACAAATAAGGTTTAGTTTTATACATGTTAAAAACCTTATAAAACAAACTTTTCTTCCATACAATAGCACCATATCATTTATTTAATTTGTCGTTGTATAACTAAATACCTTTTAGAAAGGTTTAAGGAAATTCTGAAATCATTAGTAGAAAGGTTATTTTAATAATAAATAGCTAATATATTCATTTCCCTGATTAAGGGGTAATTATTCAGGTTTAACATAGAGTTACTTAATTTAAAATTTGGATCAAGGTGAAGTGGTTGGAGAGTGCTAGATCTAGTGATGACATTATTTTTGCAAGGTGAAAAGCACTTTCGCATAAGTATGCCCGGCAGTTTGGGTTTCGGTCATTTACTCACTCGAGCAAATGTGCTAGATATATATATATATATATATATATATATATATATATATATATATATATATATATATATATATATATATATATATATATATATATATATATATATATATATATATATATATATATATATATATATATATATATATATATATATATATATATATATATATATATATATATATCAAGACGTGTGTGGGTTTGCATAAAGAATTTTAATTGTGTTAATAAAAGTTTGTGGGAGACCACAATGTGGCATTATTGAAAAAAGAAAATCTAGACTGAGTCTATCAAAAGCTTTGGAAGCATCAAGAGCATGTGCGAATATCAAATTACTATTCTGATTAGATAGAGAAATTAGGGTACACAGAGTTAATGTAGGGTCACAGGTTTGTCTACCCTGAAGAAAACCTGATTGGTTAGGTGAAATTATATTTTGTAGTAACAGATTCACACTGTTTCCTAATAATGAGGCAAATATTTTAATATCTATGTTTATAAGGGAAATTGGTTTATAGTTTGATGGATCTTTAGTGTCAGTATTTTGTTTTGGAAAAAAGATTGTTTTAAAATTTTAAATACAGGTCCATTACACCATTTTCTTTAATAGAGACAATAGGATTTTTTTCATTTTTTTGACTAAAAGTTTTATAAAAAAGATGCCATATAGCCATCAGGTCCAGGGGCTTTGCCTGCCTTAAGATTACTTATTATGTATAATATTTCTTGTAAAGTGAAAGGAGCTGTGAGAAGGTCCTGTTGATTTTGGTTGTTTTGGGAAAAACTATCTAGTTTAGAAATTGATTGTTTTCTTGCAAAGTATACAATAAGTTTTGCTCTCCATATGTTTAAGAATAGATTTATTCAAACATCTGAATAATCTTAGTATTTGAGTTATGAGTCTTATTTTATTATATAGTTGTGTTTATTAATGGAGAAGCTTTATTAATATTTATCATTCTTGCTAATATATTTGATGGAACTTGTGTCCATTCAGAGTATCTAGCCACCATTTTCATTTTATTGAATGATACTTGCTTTGTATAAAGTAGGTAAATTTCTTTCTGAAGATCATTTTTTTTGTATAGTAGAGCTATAATTTCTATGAAGTTCCTCTTCAAAATCACTGTTTTTTCCTTCAGTGTTACTTCCTTTCATCTGTATATATTTTTTATAAAAAGTTGGTTTATTGATAAGTATGTCCCTAATCTAAGCCTTAGCAGCAGCCCATTGTATATGAAAGGGGGTATAAGAAATAGGAGGGATGTTCATAGGCTCATCAAGTACCTCATTAATTGCTTTAACAATATCATCTTTCTGGAGTAATGAAGCTTTAAGAGTCCAATTATAACCTTGCTTAATGGTATTGGTTGTACTAGACCAATTAACAGTAAATGTAATTCTAGAATGGTCAGAAAGAAAATGTGGTTAGACACAGAAATCAATGCTAGATCTCAACAATATTTCTGAGATTAAGAAGTCCAACCTCATCCAAGTTTTATAGCAATGTGAATAAAAACTAAATTTTTCTTATACTTCATTTCTCTTCTGAAAGTTGAAGGAGTCAAAAAAATTAAAAGCTATTTTAAGTCAGAAATTGCCATTGAAACATGCGTATAATAAGATTTACCTCTCTAGTCCTATTGGACATAGGATCACCAATTGCATTCCTATCCTCTCCCCCCAAAATACAATAAAAGGGAGTTGGCTTAGAATTTTATAAATTGACATTATAAACTCATGTTGTTTAGTACAGGGTTATCAAGAACTGAGTTCTTTAATCCTACATAACACCATCTCACTTCCTCATCTGAGTCATACTGTAGTATATTCTCCTTTAAAGATTTTTTGAGAATAATGGATACTCCAGTGCTGTTTAATTTAGTTCCAATCCATTTTTTACCCATCTCTTAAGTCCATTGACCTGACATCATGTGAGTCTCTTAAACAAAAATTATGTCAGCCTTTGGTTTAAATGCTAAATGAAAAAATAAGATTATTTTCTATTTCATTTATATACCCTTCTCATTCCATAAATCAATTGCCCACATTAACACTGCCATCAAAATTGTACCAAAGGATGATGAAATACTGTTTTAAGAGACCATAAGAACCATTTTTATCGCATGAGTTTAAATATAAGAAAAATAACGCATTGCACTCTGATCTTCCTGCTACCAACCTATGCCTAACCATACTCCAAAAGAGCCAGGAAGAGAATAAACTAGCAATGTATAAAGAACCATAGAAGTAAATAGCATTATATTCTTGCATCCATGTGTGCTCTTCATTTATCAACATATTTACCCTAAAATCTAATATAAAAATAATTTGTAAGTGGATCGAAAACTGCATGACTACCCCAAAATCGTTGCAAAAATAAGTCACATGGCCCCCTTATAAAATGTTATCTTGTAGTATATAGAAAAGGCAGCAGGGATTCTTATCAAACAAATATTTAACTTCTAACAGGTTGACTATAAACAGACAAACAAGTCATTTTAGTAGAACAGGTAACATTTAACCTGTTGGTTTCCTTTTCTTTATCTAAATGACAAAATCAGTAACTGTATGTTATAAATGATGAAGTCCTATGCAATCTGAAAGCAAGGACTAGCTTTAATGCTTTCATTCTTGTAGAAAATAGGTCTGAGACATTAGAATGCTTTGCAGGTATTACAATATGTTAAAATGGCAGGAATTGTACTGCATAATATATTTGATGGAACTTGTGTCCATTCAGAGTATCAATAGAATGCACAGTAGAGTTCTATTTAAGAACGGTAATTGCAGGACGAGTAGGGTAGTTTATTTAGGTATCTGTGCTACATGTTTTCATTTTTACGTGGGCAAGACTGAGCGTCCCCTAAGATGTAGAATATATGAGCACATTAATGATATAAGGAATGGGAAAAATAGTGCATTGTATAAATACTCCCTGGTTTGTTTGAAATTTGAAAAGTTTTTATTCTGGATCGTGGAAATTATTAAATTTGATGCTGGGGGGATTGGAATTATACATTAAAGAAAAAAGAAACAGAATGGCAGCTTAGGTTAGCTGCAATGTTTCCTCCAGGTTTAAACAATGCAATTTCTATTGTACCTATTTTACATGAAAAAGCAATTAAAATATAAAAAAATTACATACAGGATATATGTTAGAGTTTAGTTTTTGTAGATTCAATTGTATATATTGTAATATTTTAAGATGTTTAATTTGTTTTTGTAGTATTTATCCTATCCAGGCTTTTTTTAAAAAAAAAAAAAAAAAAAAAACTAATGGTCTGTTATGTAGCTAATTAATGATTACAGATGATTGGTGGAGACGTCATAGAGGGAGAGTATTTAAATTGCTCATTTTTATTAGTATTGTTATTCTGATGAAGTCTCTTTTTTATTGAGATGAAAGCGCTCAATAATTGTATGTTATATTAAAGACTGGATTACAGCAGCTGCGATTGTAGTTTCTCAGACTTTTTTATTTTATGTTATCAGTTTTTGGTACCTTTTGCTTCATTGGTTGAGTATATATTAGACCCATTAGACCTCCAGACCATTAATAATGTTATGACAGCACAGCCAAAACTCCAGTATAAGCAAATATGCAATTAAACCTGTAATTTGTCACAAAGATACAATTATTTAATTGGCAAATCTTGGAAATCAGCTTTTACAATTTATCTACTGATATTCATTATGTGGTGATCAGATAATGCTGATGATAAACAGACCTTTTAAGACTAGCTTAATACTAATGTTCACATAGAAGGAATAACTCCTGTACATGACAGCATTTTCATAAGGACCCCCTATGAATAATAGAAGGACATGCATTTTAGAAGCACAGTAATATATAAACAGAGCCCCAGTGTCGCTCATCTAGTCAGGATGTAATAGACGAGACTTCTTGGGTTCTGCTCAAGCAACTTTATTATGTGCAAACATATCAGGATTGAGGCTTAATAACTTTAACTTAGGTAAACCAGCTATTACACTCATACAGGCTCACTCTCTGGCTGCACTCTCAAAATGGCACTGAAGCTTGCATGTGCCTGCTATTTATATGCATGTTCAGTCCTTGAAATGCTTCTTAAAGTTACAGCATATATGCTCTGTTCTACACCCGACAACCACATGGTTGATCAAAGTGCAAAGCCAGCACTATGTATCATGTATACCTGTTTCAGTTTATCCTGTGACCATGGTGTTCTTGGTGCATTATGTGCTCTCTCGATAAATATCTGGTTGGATTCAGTCTGGTTTTCTATGAGGCAACAAATAATTTGATGTAAAATTTTGGTTAATTTTGACTGTTCATAATTTTTAGGAATTCCTCATGCCAAAATGTTGTTTCTTCTGCTTCTTGCATCTAGGTCTAGGATTTTTGTTGCAGTTCCTGGATAGTTTTAGTATTAGACTGTAATATTTCAAATATCTGATTTTTATTTAATTTTCTAATGTTTTGGCTTCTGTTTTTTTCTAATCTCACTTTTATATGGTTCATTGTGTTACCAAAAGTTTGCAGTTGGTCTGATAGTTGTTGAATCACTGATTGTGATGGTTGTAGCACCATTTTGAAGTCTTAAAAGTCCGTGAAATATTCCATTTTTGGTTTTCTTATGCATTTTTGGCCTTCTGGTTGTCAGGTAGTTCTCGGTTGTTTGGAAATAATTTCCTTTTCTGGAGTGGATAGAGCTGAAATTTTGAATTTTGATATTTGTTAGTCCAGGGTATCAGTTTCATTTGCCATCCTGATAGTTCCCTTAGTAATACATGGTTCCTTGATTTTGCAGACCATTGCATTGGAGTTTCATCTGGAAAGTCATCTGCACCTTGGAGGTAAGTCTCTACATGGTTATCTATTTGTTGTTTTCTTTCTTTTTTTTTTTTTTTTTCACCATTTTTGAAGCCTTCTGGTTAGTGAGTGGTTTAGCCAACTTTTAAAGTCATTTTGGAGCTTAGTTGACTGTGTTTACATTGATTTAATTGTCATGTCCCTGCTGTTCTCATTGGAGCTGTGCTGACACAGTGTTCACAGGATGGCTGCCATCTTACCTCTGTGAATAATTTTACTGTCCACCTCTGCCTCCCCACCACTCAAAACACATACCTCATGTTTCACGTCACAGAGATTATTTTGCTCCTGTCTGTGATTGTACCAAGCATGTCTCTGCCATACTGTTGAACTGGTAACATTCTATTACAAGCCTTAGTGAGCAGACACTCTCTCATATCACAATATCTGCTTTTTGTTTTATTTTTTATGATTATTAGTGCTCATTTTCATACTGTCTGGTACTGATTAGTCCACTGTTATTTCTTCTAACTGTATTCATTAGCTACAAGTTGTAAACCTCTTGTCAGCAAAAGAAGGAAAAGAACACAACACCTCAGTATCATTCTTCAGATTAAGCCTGGTCCTATTATATTCCAAGACAGTAACGTGAGTTGTACACAAAACTTGATTGTTAGTCCAACCAGCTTTTGGTTGAGCCTGTTGAACCATCAGCAGCAATCAATGACCACTATGATAGTGTGATAAGCAAACACTGTGAGCCATACAAGTGGTGTGCAGTCATAATAATACTGGACTAACCACTGGTGTAATGCATGACAAGAAATGTCCACTGCACTATCAAGACTTCCAACTACTACAGGAGTACAATTACTAATAGGAAAATACTTTGCACTTTGTTGTAGTGCATCTCAGGCCAATCCCTGCACCACATAAGGCATACTGGCTGTGTAATAGCCTAGTGCGGGGCCCCCCTTGGGAAGTGAGGCCCTATTGGCCCATACAGGTCCAATTGGCCTAAGGTTGGTCCTGCCAAAGAACACTGTGAAGATACAAGTGGGGCATTCCAGGGTTGAGATATCGAGAGAAAGTACTCAGGGGTGACCATATAATTTGTAGCTCATTTTCACCCCCTCCCCAGGATGGAGAAGTCTTGTATATATTCACTTCTAGCTGTGTTCACTGAATTTAAGATTGTGTGTTATCACATGGTTGACTGGACCTTGTGGTTCAGATGATGTGTGGGGGACAGAGAGTTCCTTAACCCTACCAGAGGTTCTATTTCTAAGCTCTTGAAAATTCTGCTCACAGAAAAAAAATCTTAGCATAGATATGATCAACAATACAACGGAGAGAGATTTTGGCATAAGATAACTTAAGTTCAAGACACAAGCAGTTAAAATATTTTAGTCCCTTTAGTTTTATACAGAAGTCAGGCATATTTTTATCAAACAGAGAAGAAGATGTGACAGCAATTAAAGATTTGAAGGGTTCTATCCGGGAGGGGAAGAGGGCGGGAGTCAAGTAGGATAAGTTGATCCTTCCAACAGAACAAGGTGGTTTGGGATTATTTGATCTGAATGGGTATTTCAGAGCTACACAGTTAAGGCTCCTATACAAAGCACATGTGGAAATCTGTAATTCAGAGTAAGAAGGTATGATGAAGAAACATTGGGGAAACTCAAGAAATAAGGAGAGATTGAGATTTTGGATGCAGATCCTTAAGGAGAATAACAATAACCATATAGAATATTCATAAAGTAGCAGAAAGTATTCTAAGAACTAAGCCAGGATGGGAATGGAAAAAGGAGAGTCTTCTTTTAGGGATGACTGTAATTAGGGCTATAGAGAAAAGGAAAGAAGGGGCTGGAATTTACTGGAGAATATTGGCAAAGGAACCAAGATGTTGAAAAAAATAATTAGAGGGGAAATGTAATAGAATGGGGTAGGCCAAGAATTCAAGGATCGATATCAGAATATTGGCAAAGAGGAAGGAATAGAGGGATCTTAAGTAAAAAATGAGCACTGGTAGAGTTTTTAGTAAAATCTAGAATGGAAGCTGAATTTGTCAAATATGCCTTTTTTTCTGAATTATATTTTTATGTTCTCCAAAAAAGACAGGTTTGTTTTATTTCCTCTATTAATTTTCCCACTGAATTCTACTTACATATTTATTCCCAAATTATATAGTTAACACAGAAATTTAATTCATTGCAAAATATATACCACTAATATTTACTATATCACCTACGCCTTTACTTTTTTCTTTATTAAACACCTTCCCTTTCACATCTAGGCACTCATTTGTGCAAATTATTACTTCTTTTAACCAAATTTTGTTTTTGCAATTATTATAATGTCAACTGCATATGTTAACAGAAGAGGAATTCTTAACCCTTCAGGTATGATATACCCTGCCTCCTTCATTTTGTAATTTGTCACATACTATCACATTCATAACTAAAGCAATGAGTATACAATTCATTGGACACCCCTGTGCTTTATTAATCTGCTTAAGTAACTTGATACTTCTTATCTTTTTCCTTGTAAAAATATTTTTGCTTATATAACAGTTTTTGTATTTTTTTCTTGATGTCTTTCATATAATTCTTTTTTGTCATATTACTTTCTATCATTATGTACTACATCTTCCAATGCATTATTATATTTTCTTTTATATTTTTCTTTTTCTACTTTCCTCACATCATATTGCCACTGTAAAAGTTTTTTTATATTTTTCCTTAAATATCATCTACCATTCAGACCAAATTTTATAAAACATTCTCATGGTAATACAACCTTTCTGTAACTGTATTACTAATCTCTTTCCTTCTCCATTCCATGCTTTATCATTTATCCTTCCTGTTCTTTTGCCTATTTTTATATATTCATTCTTTTCTTTTATTTCTAGCCATATTGCAAGATGATCAGAAAATCCTGTTTCAACTACCTTCCTTTCTCCTATAACTAAGTCTTCTGATGCTATAAAATAATCTATTTCAGTTCTGTACATAAACATTTTGTAAGTCATTTTTTTGTCCCAAAGTTTTACCTATCACACCTTATAACTTCTAATGTTTTTCTTATAATTTTTCCTTTCTTTTTATAATGGCCTCTTAAATTGCAATTAAAATATTTTGTTATTATAATATTCATATTTATCACTACATAGTTTAAAATCTGATGAAATAAGATTCCCCTTTCTTTACAACTAGCATAAGCATATAGTATTACAATTCCATATACATGTATTTCTATTTTAAATCTACAATGGTTAATTTTTCCATTTTTGCTAAAGTTGCATCAAATATCTTTATTATATTTCTTCAGAATATGGCTATTCCAGTACATCTCTCATTTCCAAAATTCCAGATTATCTTGCCTCCCTATAGTTTCTCTGTTTGTGATCTTTCTTACATTTTTTTAAAAATGTTGTGCCTATAATTACATCTACATCAGATGTATTAAAGCACTCCAAATTCTTTTTTTCTTACTACATTCTCAATACTATTCACATTTCCAGAACACACTCTAAAATTTTAACTATATTTTTTGTTAGATTCATGGTTTCATAAGTTCTTAGCTAATTACTAGACTAGCTTTCTTAATATACCATTCTAAACCTAGCCAGCTTCCCTCCCAAAGATGGGATTCAAATACTGAACCTGGTGTCTGTGAGTCAACCACCTCAATCATTATTCCAACCCCCAATCATTAGCTGTTTGAATTATTTTCATACATTTCCTTTTTTTATCTATTGTACTTATCCATTTAAATCTTCCCTTTCTGTCTTTTAATCTTTTACCAATATAATTCTTTTTTATTTTCAACCCCCCCAAGTTATGTCTTCTTCATCACTTTTTATCAGAATCTTTTTCTATGTCTTCTTTATTTTTTTTATCTAACATTTCTTCTGTTTCTATACTTCTAAAATTTATTTTCTTTCTTCAGTTTCCTCACTTTCTTTTTCTTTTCACATACTCTTATTTCTGTTTTTGCAATGCAGTTGTAAATGTGCAATTTTGTAAAACCCAACGAAAAAACAAACAGAGATAAAGACTGTCAGAGACCACGAAGAGACAGTATTTTGAGCGCTTTCTTTCACATTTAATTCAGTGAACTTCTTCAGAAAAAGAAGAGACTTCCCAAACTCTTCTTTTATATTTACATTAAAGGAAATTATGTCATTAATTAAACACCATAATTGTTAAGACCATTTTTTTTAAAAAATGACTATCATAAAAGCATCTTTTCATATAACATGAATATATCTTGTTTTTGGATCATATTACATTACTTCGTATAGTGTGAAACATGAAATAGTGTGCAGTCATGTTTTTTTGAAAAATCAACGTTTCTGATAAAATCTGTGTAATGAATGTAATATTTGTAATGAATTTACAAAATTTCACCCAACTATATCCTTATAAATGTTAATATTAGTTGATAAATCTTTGCATGATTACTTATTGTGTGTTGTGTATTGTTCACCACCATCAACACAGTCCAAAACTTCCTTTACAAAATAGAACAAACAGAATCTTATAAATGTCTGTAAGGAAAATGCATGATACTTATCCTGAACATTGTATCAAATAAAGCAAATAAGTATTTGTAAATCAAACATAAACTTTAGATAAGTGAATAATCACATAAAAAATCTTAATGAACTTGACAAACTTCTGTGAGTTTGGTGTGTACAAACAAACGCACGTGTATCCCTGTATACGTGTGCACATACACGCGCATAAGTGAACACCCAAAATCTGCAGATGATATAAAAACCAAAGTAATGTGTTTTTATTCTAATATATCTCCTAAACTAATTTAGTAAAAACTGTATTTGACTGATGTTATTCTAATTAGATCTATCTATCCACCAAAAAACATTTTAAGTTAACCATCTCATTTATACTAGGTGGATGGTCTGCCCATAACAGAAGTTGCCACAGTGCTTCTCTTTGTTCCAATTTGTTATTTAAGTCACCTACAAACACTCCCTGTTCAATCTGTTCTAAAATAGAAAATTCAAACTTTTTGAAATTTTCACATTCTAAAGCGTGTCTGGCTAAAGCATTGTTTTTGTCCTTTTTTGACAGTAGAAAACCCAAACATGGCAAACTTTTTTGGGATTCCCAAAATACAGAATACAGAAGAAGGATTATCATTTAGACCCATTGTATCTGCTAGAAATTCAAAAACAGAAAACATTTCGGTATGGTTAGATCATATTCTTAATCCCATAGCACAGAGGTCGGATTATTATTTAAGAGACTCTTGGCATTTGTTTTTTGGTGGATAGATAGATCTAATTAGAATAACATCAGTCAAATACAGTTTTTACTAAATTAGTTTAGGAGATATATTAGAATAAAAACACATTACTTTGGTTTTTATATCATCTGCAGATTTTGGGTGTTCACTTATGCGCGTGTATGTGCACACGTATACAGGGATACACGTGCGTTTGTTTGTATACACCAAACTCACAGAAGTTTGTCAAGTTCATTAAGATTTTTTATGTGATTATTCACTTATCTAAAGTTTATGTTTGATTTACAAATACTTATTATTTGCTTTATTTGATACAATGTTTAGGATAAGTATTATGCATTTTTCTTACAGATATTTATAAGACTCTGTTTGTTTTATTTTTAAAGGAAGTTTTGGATTGTATTGACGGTGGTGAACAACACACAACAAGTAATTATACAAAGATTCATTAATTAATATTAACATTCATAAGGATATAGTTCGGTGAATTTTCACAAATTCATTACAAATATCACATATTCATTACACAGATTTTATCAGAAACGTTGATTTTTCAAAAAAACATGACTGCACACTATTTCATGTTTCACACTATACGAAGTAATGTAATATGATCCAAAAACAAGATATATTCATGTTATATGAAAAAATGCTTTTATGATAGTCATTTTTTAAAAAAATGGTCTTAATAATTATGGTGTTCAATTAATGACATCATTTCCTTTAATGTAAATATAAAAGAAGAGTTTGGGAAGTCTCTTCTTTTTCTGAAGAAGTTCACTGAATTAAATGTGAAAGAAAGCGCTCAAAATACTGTCTCTTGGTGGTCTCTGACAGTCTTAATCTCCGTTTGTTTTTTCGTTGGGTTTTACAGTATTTCTTTTTTTCGTTTGTGCTTGGAGTTAAAAGACTCACAGGATGGCCACGGAGATGTCTTCCCAGGATGAGTTACTGGATATGTCTACATATCCAGTTCCAGATGATACAACGTTGAGGGCTGAAGAGCCGGTAATTCCATTTGATTTTGAGGAGAGACTGGCTACGAAAGTAGCTAAAATGGTTTTGGATTTTTTAAAAAGAGACCATTCAGCTAGTGACTGTCCAAATACTGATTCGAATAAAACAGCTGTTATTCAGCAGGATAAATCAACTAATGCAGTCAATATAACTGTCAGCAAAGGTGGAAGAGTGGGCGGTTTCACTAACACCTGCCAATCTATACTACCGACGGTTTCTAAAGCACAGACACTTCCGGTTTGTCCGGATGATGTGAGGAACGTAGGTAGTGGTGGTTCAATCGACAACAGTGGCCAAAATGAGAGGACTGAAACGCTCATGTTTGAAAATAACATCATGGGTTATATACACAACAAGACAGTTAATCCGTTTTCAGACATAGACGATATTTCTTCTGGCACCAAAGTAAGTAATTCATTTAATGACAGTTTTTCCTGTAAACGACGTATTTTCGATTTGGAGAAACTTGTATTTAAACACGCAACTTTGGTTCTAGAAGTACATTATCTAAATGAATGCATAAAACAGAAGATAGTGCCACAGGGGTTAAGGACTGCTAAATTTCCAAATTGTGTAACCCCTGGGGACGATTTGTGTAATCGCTTAATAGCGTTATACAATGAGACAGGAGTTACTATGATGGGGTTATTAGTAAGACATTATGAAAATGAAATAGTGAGAATTACAGAAGAAATCAAAGTTTTGGATGATTCAATTAAAGGCTCTGATTGTTTTAGTACCTTTTTGTCTTTATACAACAGTGTAGAAGCTAAGGTTAACAGACATCGTGCTACTATAATTTCACGAAAACAAAATAAGCTCAAGAGGGACATCAGAGCTTATAAATTGGACCAAGCTTACATTAGTAACACTGAAAAAGTTATGGACATTGAGGCATCTGTCCACCAGACAGATTCAGAGTTAAATTCTCTATTACAACAGGATTTGAATACTGGAAATGGTTTAAACAATCAGACTATAAAGAGAGGGGAAAGTTCTAATGTGATTATTGTGAAAGAAGTCTTGACTGGCTCTAATAAGGACATTCCTTCTGCATCTGGCAATACCTTTGCAGAAGTACTAAGTCAAAACAACAATAAATCTAACACCCCTTTTCGGAAAGAGGGTTATCAATTGAGAAAGACTACAAAATGGTTCAACACAACACAACAAAAGGGAAAGAGAAAAGGGAAAAACAGATAGAAGCACTGGACTTTTCATCTTATGAAATGTTTTCTATCAGTATTGTTAATTTAAGTTGTTTCTCATTTTCATCTGTGACCAGTGAAGTGTTGAGAAAAGGTTTTTCTTTTATTCCGAAAAATAAGGTAAAATTGGACAAACTTTTAGTAGATTTTAGATTGTATTTGAGGAAGTTAAATCTAAAATACATTATGAATAATGTTGGGAATAATTACACTATACAACATGATTCAATGCCTAGTAGACCAAGTACGTTCAATCCACCTTTATTGAATACACTACAGGTGTTTCAAAATGTATGTGAAAGGCAGTTTAGGGAATTAAATCCATCAGGGGCACCTGATAATTTGAGTAAAGAAGAGTCTGAAGCTTTGGAACAGCTGGCTAACAACCCTAATTTAAGGGTAATGAGAGCCGATAAGGGTGGCAAAATTATTATAATGGACAACTCTGACTATGAAAAAGCTATTGATTCACTTCTAAATGACAAAACAAATTATTGCAAAGTGTCATTGGAGTTAGTTAAATCAAGTTTTAGAAACATAGATGGAATGTTGTTTGACATGTTTTGTCAGGGTGAGATCAACCAGACTGATTATAATTTTTTGACAGTAGAAAACCCAAACATGGCAAACTTTTTTGGGATTCCCAAAATACAGAATACAGAAGAAGGATTATCATTTAGACCCATTGTATCTGCTAGAAATTCAAAAACAGAAAACATTTCGGTATGGTTAGATCATATTCTTAATCCCATAGCACAGAGGTTGGATTATTATTTAAGAGACTCTTGGCATTTGTTAGAAATTTTACACAATATTGAAATTACAAGTGAGAAGGCAGTTTTTGCAACTTTGGATGTGAAGAGTCTTTACACATCCATTAACCAGGAGGAGGGGTTAGAGTATTTGAGAGAATATCTCTCCACTAACACTGACCTTCGAGGAGAAAGAGTCAATACAGTATGTGCTTTAATGGGAATTGTATTAGAAAACAACATTTTTAGATTTAACAAGAATTTATACAAACAAGTTTCCGGAGTGGCCATGGGGTCAAGGGTTGCACCAGCTTTTGCCAATATTGTGATGGCCAACTGGGAACGAAATTATTTGAAAACACACCAAAATTTTCCAAAAATAATATTCTATTGCAGATACATAGATGACCTGTTTTTCATCTGGGATGGAGAGAAAAGTGAGTTTGAAAGCATGGTGGATGATTTAAATAAGACCACTAATTTTCTATTTTTCAAAATGGGTGGTTTTGGTAAGCAAATTAATTTTTTAGACCTTACCCTTAAAAGAGAAGGATTGGAAGGTAAGATACAAAGTAAAATCTACAGGTAGTCCTGTTTCATTAACCAATACTTGCACAAAGAGAGTCTTCACCCAGAGCACATGAAGAAGTGGGTCATCAAAGGGCAAATGATAAGGTTGAGTAGACTCACATCTGAAGATGGGGTTTACGAAGAAGAATTAACACTACTTAGACAGATGTTTATACAAAGGGGTTATGAAAACAGTTGGTTAGTAAAGTTAGAGGAAGAAGTGACTAGACTAAGAAAGGGGGTGGCTAGGCCAATATTGGCATCAAATGATGTTACAGTAGGGGCCCCTAACATCGTTAAAAGAGAAGTAGCCACTATTAAAGAAGATTTCAAAAGTGCTTTTCCATTGCCTATAACAGATGAAATGTGGTCAATAAAAAGCACAATAGAAAGGAATTGGAACATCATTCTGGGAAATAAGGATTTGTCGAACATTTTGGGTAGATCTCCTAGATTTACGTACAAAATGGTTACAAATATTAAACTAATTCTAGAGAGACCAAACAATTCAAAACATTCTAAAGGAGTGGTTGTTAATAAAAAGGGAACTTATGGATGCAGTAATTGCAAACAATGTAGGTTCATTAGCAACACTTCTTTCATCAAAATCAAACATCTTGGCAGAACTTTATGGGCTTCCAAGTACTACAACTGTAACAGCCAATTTGTAGTTTATTTGGCGAGCTTTTCTATATGCCAATGTTATTACATTGGAAAGACCAAGAGAGTATTGAAACGTAGAATATACGAGCACGTACTGGCTATTAAAAAAAAAAGGCAAAAACAATGCTTTAGCCAGACACGCTTTAGAATGTGAAAATTTCAAAAAGTTTGAATTTTCTATTTTAGAACAGATTGAACAGGGAGTGTTTGTAGGTGACTTAAATAACAAATTGGAACAAAGAGAAGCACTGTGGCAACTTCTGTTATGGGCAGACCATCCACCTGGTCTAAATGAGATGGTTAACTTAAAATGTTTTTTGGTGGATAGATAGATCTAATTAGAATAACATCAGTCAAATACAGTTTTTACTAAATTAGTTTAGGAGATATATTAGAATAAAAACACATTACTTTGGTTTTTATATCATCTGCAGATTTTGGGTGTTCACTTATGCGCGTGTATGTGCACACGTATACAGGGATACACGTGCGTTTGTTTGTACACACCAAACTCACAGAAGTTTGTCAAGTTCATTAAGATTTTTTATGTGATTATTCACTTATCTAAAGTTTATGTTTGATTTACAAATACTTATTTGCTTTATTTGATACAATGTTCAGGATAAGTATCATGCATTTTCCTTACAGACATTTATAAGATTCTGTTTGTTCTATTTTGTAAAGGAAGTTTTGGACTGTGTTGATGGTGGTGAACAATACACAACACACAATAAGTAATCATACAAAGATTTATCAACTAATATTAACATTTATAAGGATATAGTTGGGTGAATTTTTGTAAATTCATTACAAATATTACATTCACTACACAGATTTTATCAGAAACATGTTGATTTTTCAAAAAAACATCATTGCACACTATTTCATGTTTCACATTATTTGAAGTAATGTAATATGATCCATAAAACAAGATACATTCATTTTATATGAAAAAATGTTTTTATGATAGTCATTTTTTAAAAAAATGGTCTTAACAATTATGGTGTTCAATTAATGACATCATTTCCTTTAATGTAAATATAAAAGAAGAGTTTGGGAAGTCTCTTCTTTTTCTGAAGAAGTTCACTGAATTAAATGTGAAAGAAAGCGCTCAAAATACTGTCTCTTGGTGGTCTCTGACAGTCTTTATCTCCGTTTGTTTTTTCGTTAAATGTGCAATTTTGTTACATTTATAACATTTCAATTCAATTTGTTTGTATTATGTCCCATTACCCTACTAATATAACATAGTTATCAAATGTCCTTCTTTTACACACACACACACACACACACACAGACACACACACACACACACACACACACACACACACACACACACACACACTAAAAATAAAATAAAGCATGCTTTGGGTTATTCACAGTGTTTTACAACACCCCTATTTCCACCACATTTATCATACTAGATATATGTGTATTTTTTCTCTTTCTAATTTTAACACAATATTACAATCCCATCTACCAGTCCATAAACCCATTTAGTCAAAAATGTTTACAATGTCGAGTATTTCTTTACATAAAGTTTTCAAGAGTCCATTGAATGTCTCTCTTTCAACCTCTGTTTGAAATTGTATATGGATTTTCTTTTTTGTTTTCCTGTTGAATGCTTTTATCACATAAAGATGTCATAGGTTATAGTTTTTTTTATATTCTCCAATAAAAGTTTCCATTGAAAAAGTGTCTCAAATGTAATGTCACAAAATGTCTCTTTGTTAATAAAATAAATGCTCTTACATCATCTGCTTTTATACCCAAAGGAGCTATTACATTGTCCCACACCTCATACCTGTCCATTGCTTTGTCTTCTTTCCTTTGAATTCTTACTATGCATGTCCGTTTTTGTTTTTCTTCTGCCTGCTTTCCTGCTACTCCCATTTTGCCTTCTTTTACTTTCTCTGCATATGTTTTCTTTTCTATTTCACCACTACTCTTCAGGGTTGTCTCTACATCCTCCTTTTTGCATTTTCACCATGTCACCAAAGGAACATCTCCTTTATTTTATGGCTCACTCTGTATCACCATTTATTTATGTAAATCATTCTGCAACCCTCCCAAATGTAGGGTTGTAATTATATATCCATCATTTGCCAAATGCTGGTGATTCCCTGCTGGGTGAGGAAACATATATATATATATATATATATATATATATATATATATATATATATATATATATATATATATATATATATATATACATCTATCTATACACACATACACATACACACACATATGTATATATATATATATATATATATATATATATATATATATATATATATATATATATATATATATAGATCCCTTTTACTTAAGAACGTTTATATCACATGCGTATCCCAGGCTGATGTTTTCTTGGTGCTGCAGCGTTCATTCTTTAAGGGTTGCTTTTGCACATTTATCAAGACCAAATAACATTCTTATATCATCTGAAAAAAGTTTTGACCACTTGCAGATGTGCTTTCAGTTCCTCATCTGATGAGCTATACAGTTTTAGGTCATACACAAAAAGAAGATGAGAAATCTTTACATTTTGTTGTTTTCTGGTTGCCAGATTGTAGCCATGGCCTTAGCTGTTGTAGATCAGCATGTATCTTAAACCTGGTCACCCACTGTAGCTACATAGCATGTGCAGATAAGTTACTGAGCACGTGCAAGATCAGCGCCATTTTGTAATGTGACCAGAGTGACTGCAGACATGAATGGAGATGCACATGTGAGAGGGTTTGAAGTAACAAGTCAGTTAGTTAGCTTATGAAGTTTGAGGTATATGTTCCAGTTACAGCTCCTGATGTGTTTATGTACAATAAATGACTTGAATGTATACCCAGCCTCAGTGTCTCATTTGATACATGAGGCATGCAACAATTTGTTAAGTAGACAGCTTAATAGGTTAATGGCAAGACAAAAGAGCAGCAGTGACAAAGAGCCACCTTGGAATATTCCCCTTTTCATTTTTGTCCCTGGAATAATAATTTGTCCTTTATCATGGCTTAACTGCACAGTGGTTTGCCACTGTTTCATGGCCACTGTAATGTAATTGATCAGTGTAGGGTGTATCTTATACATTTTTAAGCACTCTTTCATCCATGAATGTGTGACACTTTCAAATTTTTTTGTAGTATATTGGGCTTCTTGTATAATAGCAACAACAAATAACTTCTTTCTTATCTTCAGTAGTCCACTCTATCATCTTTATCACTCTTTTTCAGTTTTTATGATTTTTCTGGTCTGCTACTTACTTTTACAACAGGGAGCATCCTCATCCTGATCCTGGCCTGGCCCCATCCTAGGAATATTTCTGTGTCTTGAGGATTCTACACTGTCATTTATTCCATTCCTGGCACCAGTGCGCCTACCAGGATTGGGCACTTTTTGTATCTTGGGTCTTGTGCACCCAGCTGTGTTTTTTATTTTTTAACCTACTTCTGTCTATGATATATGCTATATAAAATACAGCCTATATATCAGTGTCACCTTGGTGAGATTTTTTAAAAACAACAGGGTCCACTGTATGAATGTACTTACCAAACCAGGAGGATGAATTCAATTCCAGGAATACTACTCTTCATCTCTCCATTCAGAACCCCATTTGTCCCAGTATGAATGACGTAATAGTAAAGCAAGCCTTATGTAAAATAAATAAAAATTCAGCAGCAGGAACTTATGGTCTTAATGGATATTTCTTAAAAGAAATACCTGAAAAGTTGATTCCACGTCTAACTTATTTGCTCCAAAATCATTCAAGGAAACATTTGCTTCTAAACTGTGGAAGGAAGCTATAATAGTCCCTATTTTGAAAAGTAAACCAGGATATACTATAGAAAGCTATTGACCTATTAGTTTGATTTGCATATTGGGTAAGTGCTGTGAGAGGACACTGCGGCTTTTCTATGCGCAAGTTCTGGATTTTTGCACTAATATATATCAACATGGATTGTTTTCAGGGAGATCACATGTTGCTTATTTGTAAAGTTTTTATGAGCAATTTGTTAGCTGAATGGATAATTTACTAGCTGCTAATGTTGTGTTTCTGGATATGGCTAAAGCATTTAAATCCATCTCCCATGGAACAGTTATAAGAACTTTAATGAGAACTGATAACTCTGGGTATGTAGCTAAATGGGTATCCCAATAGCTACTGGGTAAACAGATGGCCAGGTGAGTGTCTCAGGGTTCAGTCTTGAGGGCCATTATTATTTGTTCTAGTGATGTCAAAATCTCCAAAATGGAAGTCTGTATGGTTGAGAAAGTTCCTCAATGATATTAAGATGGGGTGGGCCGTAACTAATAGTTGTGACTGGTATCAGTTGCAATCATTCTTCTCCACTGCAGCTGCTCATCTCCTGGCATTGAGTGTCCTCATTTGCTGTTCCCACCTTTATATCTACCCCTGTCTACTCCACAAGAACAGCCTCTCTTAGAAAATTAAGTAACCAACAGAACCTGCCACTCTTGGACATGGTGGACTGAAGCATCGACTGAGAAATAAATCAATGTAGGTTCATTTTCACTGATACAAGAACAGCATTATATAATTCTAAAGGGTAGAGCTGCCATTAAACTGAACAGTACTGACTCATTCTTTGTCAAAGAGTGCATACTCAGTCAAGAGAGACAGCTGCCTGCCTATTCACACACCCCTTTAGACTTCCTCCCTCCATTTTTAACAGTCGTGCTAGGTAATCAATGTTTTTCTTCTGTTTTTTTTTTCAGTTTTAAATTCCAACTCTGGCCTTTTTCCTCAAGGAAATAACTTATTATTATGCTGCTTTGAAGCAAATCCTTAACTGGTCAATCATTAGGGAAGGTGAACAAAATTAGTAAGAGTAATCTCACCTAATGGTCTTTTTCTGCTGCATTTGGTTCCTTAGTAACCCCACCCAGAGGCTATCCCAATTCCAGACCCCTCATTATACATTCCTACTCCAATTACTCATATAGTTTACCATATACATCATACCTCCATGATCCTAGTCTTACTAGCCATTCACCTCACCACTTTTAACGACCCCACAATTATCAGCTTACGTTCCCCCCACATACCCTTCACCCTCCCCACCTCAAACCTCTTATACTAACATCTATATAGCACCACATTTTTTCAACTCCTATAAAATTGAACTATTTCCATATAAATACTTATAGTCCAATTTCCATTCTATCACCTCTCAAAAATTTTTGGAAAACCCATACACTTTCAATTATTGGACCATCTATTAACTAAAAATCTACTAACCAATTCACAACATGGCTTTCGACCCAGACAAAGTATAACAACTGCCCTATTAAGTTTCACCACTACTATAAATCAACTCAAAAATGACAGACAACTTGTCTCCTCTATCTTTCTAGATATGTCTAAGGCATTTGATATGGTATGTCACCAAAAGCTCTTAGATGACCTTGCATTCCTTAACATATCTCAAGAAACCCTCCTCTGGTTCCATAGCTATGTTTCCGATCGCTAACAGTCTGTGAAGTGGCAAAATTACCTCTCTCCCCTACTACCAGTACCTGTTGGAGTCCCACAAGGCTCAATACTAGGACCACTTCTCTTCTCTATCTTCAAAAACAAATTACACACAACTACCAGCCGAGTCACTATCATCCAATATGTAGATGACTCCACTGTCATCTGTGCTGCACCCTCCCTGCCACAGCTTCAAGAAATTACCCCCAAATCATTTTCTGCCATCGAATTTTACCTGCACAACCATCAGCTCATTCTTAACCCTAACAAAATCAAAATAATGCTTTTCCTTAACAGCCATAACAAATCCAACAACCTCACTCAGCACTTTAAGATCATCTGATCTAACAATACATTATTGGAGCCAATCTCAGAAACCTATTAGGTCTCAACATTCATAGCAGTTTGAGATTTGACAAACATATCACTTGTCATTAAAAAGGCCCACATAAAACTAGGTTGTCTCTATAGAATTAAACTTTACCTTGCCAGTTCGTCTAGACAAGCTATTGCCAGGACCCACCTATTATCTACTCTACTGTATGTCTCCCCCATATTTACAAACCATAGAAACTCAGACGTAAACAAGCTAGAAACATGTTACAACAAAACTGCCAAATTTAAAAAATGTTTTCAAGCTAGCTCGATAATTAAAACTAAGGGCTATATGTTTAAATGTAGTAGATTCAAGTTTTGCAAATTTATTTTAGAAACAAATTCTATAGTTATTAATAATTATAATATTTACATAACGGGTAAATTTAATTGTGATACTACAAAAGTAGTTTATTGTGCTCTATGCAACCATTGTACTGGTTTCTATATAGGGAAAACGGAGTGCAAGTTAAAAGAATGAATAGGTGAACATATTAGAGCCATTAGAGACAGTATTGACACTAATGCACTTGCAAAACACATTACTCAAAATAGCACACATTCATTTAGATTTCTATTTTTAGATAATTTAAAAAGTAGTGCATGACAATTAATTCTTGAAAAAAATGGAATTAAAATGGCAAATTCGTTTGGGTGCACATTCTTGGCCAGGTTTAAATGGCATGCTATGTTTGGGAAGTGTCTTGAAATTAAAAGCCCTGGAATGTTAAGGCTTAGTTTCCATATTAAGTTTAAATGTGTACATTTTATAAATTTATTTTTAAATGTACTGTTCAATGTGTTCAGCATGAATTTGATATGCATATGTATTTTTAAAGATGCTTAGGTTTATTTGTCATTATAGCATCATGAATTATGTTTTTTTTAGATTATAATATTTTTATATTCATATACATTCTATATTCATATCTTTATATTTATTATTTGATAGTGTTTCGGCTCAAATTTGCAGTTTGTTAGTGATTGATATGTGTATGAGAAACAGATGGTTGTCATCAAGTTATTAGGGTGACGGGCAAATGAAAATGTATACTTAATTTCATCAAGGCTTTTTAAATGAAAAGGAAATGATGTACTTTGTCAGAGGAAGTTTGTCACTTAGTACAAACGAAAGCGCTTACTTACTTTTTTACGAGTGTTGTTGTGTCTTTTGGCTTTTCCCAGTTAGGGGTCACCACAGCGGAACTCCGGTCTGCTAATGATTGGCAGTAGATTTTTACATGCCGAGTTGCCAGCCCTGATGCACAACCTTCAATGAAGGTATGCCCACTCATGCATGTCTCCACACAGAAGACGCTCTAGCTAAGAATCGAACAGGACAATGTCTTACTGTGAGGCGACAACGCTACTGCAGCACCACCATTTATTTACACGCTATTTAAGCTGTTTTAAGCTATTTACTTTTTTGAGCGTATATTGTAAATATATTTACATGCTAGTTAAGCTGTTTTAATCTGATTTTAATTCATTAAAACTTTTTTTGCCAGTCTGGATCCGTTTTTTTATTTTTTGGTTTTGGTATCCTGTGTTCGTGGCTCTTATCGTTTGACTGGTTTGGTTTATGTAGCTTCATGGAGCCGGGTGAGGCAGCTATAAATTAAACCCAGAATAATGATTTGGGAGACCTAACAGTACTTACTCATTGTTTAATGAATAGGTTGGATCGTTTGGAGCAACGTTCGTTGACACAGGGTTCGCCCATCTCTCTTTACCCTACACTGAATGAAGCAAGTACCTCTACTTCTAATAACCAGAGTAATGGCAATACAGTCGGTATTGACTCTGGTTTACAATCTACACAATCTACTTCGCCTAATGGGGTTTTGAATAGTCAAAATGACCAGATGAGGACCAACAGCAATTTTACTAATATATCGGGAAAACTTGGCCCTATATCTAATACAGTTAATAATTCTATAAGCAGAAGATCTCTAAATATGTGACTGAAAACGGATGCCTTTCTGGACCATCCTCCCACTAACAATGCAGGTATGCAACAAACATTTCATGATAATTTATTGGAATTAGACTATATTTTAATACAAATAAAGAGACTGTAAATAGATAACATCTATTTTACTGAGTACTTGAAAAATAATACAGTTCCAAAAGGATTACGGGTTTGGCGTTACCCTACAGGACTAATAGCTAACTCAGTATTACATCATGATTTATTAAAACTTTTTGACAAATTTGGCACTGAATACATGAACTTGGTAATTAATGACAATAATAGAATCATTGATGAACTAACAAAAAAGGCTAATGAAATCAATGCAGTCATTAAGAATGACCGTGCCTTCTTTGACAGCAATTTTGAGTATGATAGAATGTTTAAATCTATAGAGGAAAAAATCAGGGTCATGAAAGAACGGAAACTTAAAAAACTTGACAGAGACTTGAGAGCATACAGTAGTAAGACTGCATACTCTTTACCACCAGTGTTACAACAATGGGGTTCAAAATTATCTAATGTGCAAGCAGTTAATAGAACTGGAGTTGATAACTTTCAAGGTGAAATGTCAATGGAAAATGATAGTGATGAAAATTTTTTAGAAGCTACAGCCTTTCTGACCCTAAGGCATTTGGAAAGAATATGGCAACAGAACCAGAAACAGAATTTTTATCCAGAGAACCATTGGGGGAACAGGGAACAGCAACAATGGAGTGGAAGTTTTTCCAACAGGGGCAGGATGAACAACAACAGAGGCCCATGGAGAGGCCACAGATAGATTGTGATGTTGGTTTAAAACCTAGAACTTTAATGAATAAAGCTGGGGATTTTACTGTTTACAATTTCTCCAGCTTTGAATTTGATGAGTCTATATGTGACCTTTTATCAAAGGGCCTAACTTTTGTGCCCAGTAGGAATATGAATTTTGTGGAGACGACCATTGATTTAAAATTATTTGTTTGCAAATTAAATCTTGCACTTTTATTTCAGCATAATAGTAATATTATTAAGCCATTTTATGTTTCTAGTACCTATAACCCACCTTTTAATTCAACTTGGAATTTTTTGAAAAGATGTGCGAATTACATTTTCACACTATTAAAAATAAACATAAAAAGAAATACAACTTAAATAGGGTTGAAACAGGAAATTAACAAATGTTAATGAATACCAAAAATATCAGACTTGTAAAACTTAATAAAGTGGGAGGTATGGTAATTTTTGACTATAATGACTGCATACACAGAATGGAGAATATAATCACTAGTAATACAATACGTATACTATTAGTTCTATTAATGAAATGAATGGTGCACACAGATGTATAAGGGGTATATTACAGGACCTCTTTATCGAAGGGGCAATTAACATTGATGATTTAAATTTTATGTTGGTTATGTATCCAGACGCCAGCATTGTTTGGTGTTCCTAAGATACATAAGGACAGTAACAGACCACCTATGAGGCCCATTGTTGATGCCCAAGGGTCTATCATTAACCCCATAGCTAAATTCCTGGATGAAAAATTAAAACCATATGTGTTGGCAGAAGCCCACCTGTGTAAAGATTCATGGGACTTCCTTACTAGGATGAACGAAGTAAGATTTGGGACACATGACATATTTATAACTATAGATGTTAAAGATTTATATTCAGTTATACCCCACAATGTGGGTGCTGAATGGGTTAGTGACTATTTGCACGGAAAAGGACTATCTCAGGACAATATCAATTTATATGATCAATTACTTGATATAGTCCTTAGAAATAATTTTATTATGTTTAATGAAAAATTGTATTTGCAAAAGGAAGGTGTCGCCATGGGGTCCCCTTGTGGTGGCCTCTATGCCAACATTATTATGTGTGTATGAGAAGAACGGTTTGTTATTAATCTCCATTTTTTCAGTATTGTGTAATTTATTTGCGCTTTTTGGATGATATTTTTATTTTGTGGCATGGAGGAGAAGGAAAAATTAATTAATTTTTGAATTATATAAAGCAAACAACTAACTTTTTAAGGTTTTTTGCTGAAAAGAATATTAATCAACTTTCTTATTTGGATGTTCTCATAAAAAAGACCATGAGACTAACACCTTTATATCAGAAATTTTTCGTAAAAAAAAATTATAGTAACAGTTTGCTACATTATGATAGTAGCCTCCATACACACAAAAGAGGGCTGTATTAAAGGGGCAGTTTGTGAGAGCTGCCCAGATGGTTAATATATGGGAGAGCTTTCTAAAGGAATGTGAGTTATTGAAAACCATGTTTGTGCATAGGGGATATCCATTGGCCCTCATAAATAACATTATGGAAGAAGTCATTCATAAAAGAGAGAATGGACATTTTAGACCCCTTTTGTCAGATAGCACTTTTATGCCATTCCTTGATGAAACAACTACTATGGGAACAAATGCCACATTAAATATAGATACATCTAATCACATTTTGATAATTTCCAAGAATATAGAGTTAACCGTTATAAAAACAAAAATAGTTTTGTAAATAGTTTTGTTACCACTTTTAATTCTGACAGTTATACCATTAGGAACATTTTGGTAAAAAATTGGCCCTTGTTGTTGAATGATCCACTAGTGAGAAACAAAATTGGTGAATTTTCATCCATTGTCTATAAGAAGGGCCATAATCTTAAAAAATGTTTTAAAGCTAGCTCTATTATTAAAACTAAGGGCTATATGTTTAAGTGTAGTAGATGCCAGTTTTGCAAATTTATTTTAGAAACAAATTCTATAGTTATTAATAATTATAATATTAACATAATTGGTAAATTTAATTGTGATACTACAAAAGTAGTTTATTGTGCTCTATGCACCCATTGTACGTGTTTCTATATAAGGAAAACGGAGTGCAAGTTAAAAGAATGAATAAGTGAACATATTAGAGCCATTAGAGACAGTATTGACACTAATGCACTTGCAAAACACATTACTCAAAATAGCACACATTCATTTAGATTTCTAGTTTTAGATAATTTAACAAGTAGTAGTAGGGGAGGTGCATGGCAATTAATTCTTGAAAAAATGGAACTAAAATGGCAACTTTATTTGGGTGCACATTCTTGGCCAGGTTTAAATGGTATGCTATCTTTGGGAAGTGTCTTGAAATTAAAAGCCCTGGAACATTAAGGCTTAGTTTCCATATTAGGTTTAAATGTGTACATTTTATAAATTTATTTTTAAATGTACTGTTCAATGTGTTCAGCATGAAATTGATATGAATATGTATTTTTAAGGATGCTTAGGTTTATTTGTCATTATAGCATCATGAATTATGTTTTTTTTAGATTATAATATTTTTATATTCATATACATTCCATATTCATATCTTTATTATTTGATAGTGTTTCGGCTCAAATTTGCAGTTTGTTAGTGGTTGATATGTGTATGAGAAACAGATGGTTGTCATCAAGTTATTAGGGTGACGGGCGAATGAAAATGTATACTTAATTTCATCACGGCTTTTTATATGAAAAGGAAATGATGTACTTTGTCAGAGGAAGTTTGTCACTTAGTACAAACGAAAGCGCTTACTTACTTTTTTATGAGCATACGTTGTAAATTTATTTGCACACTATTTAAGCTGTTTTAAGCTATTTACTTTTTATGAGTGTACATTGTAAATATATTTACACACTAGTTAAGCTGTTTTAAGCTGATTTTAATTCATTAAAATGTTTTTTTGCCAGTCTGGATCTGTTTTTTGATTTTTTTGGTTTTGGTATCCTGTGTTCGTGGCTCTTATCATTTGAAAATTGCCAAATTCGCCACTAATCTACTTCACAGAACCCATCACTGTGTTGCTCTCTAACAACTAAAATGGCTAGAGCTACCTAACCTTCTATCCCTCAACCAACTTATACTAACCCATTCTGTAATATGTCAACCTGAGAAATGTCCAGCTCTCCAAACCCTAGTACAAACCAGCATTATTAAAAGATCCCTAACATCCTCTAACAAACTCCTGCTAAAAGTTTTTAAATCCAATAACAGCTTTGGGAACTTTGTTTATTCACATCACATCTCTAAAGCATGGAATTCCATCTCTCAGAATATTCTTAACACCAGTAACACTACTTTGTTAAAAAGTCTGCTTAAAACTCACATACATGACAACTGGTTATGTTCCTGTTCATCTCCAGGCTGTGCTTCTTATTTTTCTTCCACATTCTTTTAATGCTTTCTTTACTCTGCTTTACTTCTACCCTTGCCAAATTGCCTAGTCAACCCTAGGTCCTCTTGATATCTCTCCAAACACTGACTGCAGCTATAATTTTCTCTATTGTTCTAGTCATCCATCTTCTCTCCCACTATATATTCATTCTTTCTTGTCTACCTACCTCAGATCTCATCAGAATTCTCTGTTAAACTGTACAATATTCTTTAAATTTGATTGCTGCTGACCATGACTCTGTTAATACTTGTATCCGCATTTTGAATGTATTCATACTTCTTGTAGTTCTTAACATTGTTTTAGAAACATTTGAATGACTGTCTGCTTTCTGCAAACTAATTTTTTATTTAATTCTGTGTAAAACAAGTATTTGTCTTAGTTTGATACTTCAACTATGGTTGTACCCTTTTGATCCAACAACTATTGTAATGATTGCACCCTGTCTCAGATTGTTTATCATAATATTAACTTTTTAAATGTTATACTCTTTTAAACATTAAACGTTTATATGTGGAGCTTTTCTCTCAGGACCTTTGCTGAAAATGGATTACCAGCCCAGTCAGTCTTCCGGATAAACAAATGTCAAATAAAAATAAAAAATTCTTGGATAACCTAGATGACTAGATAGCAATCAAAGATATGACATTTAACAATGGAAAAATTAATATTTTACCTTTTTGGCATAATAATAATCAATATCCTTATTCCCTGTACAACCAGATTTGTGTTTCTTCTGAGGTAATGAGTGATCTACATATCATAGATACAATTGTTAACTTTGAAGTTAGCATCATAAACGTTATTATTGGGAAATGTCACAGTCTGATGAGGAATGTCTTTCGATGTTTCTGATGCATAGACGATTGAGTGTTACTAAAAAGCTATTTACCAAGTATAAGACCTATTATTGAATATGGGGGACCTTTATGTGCATTAAATGTTTCACAACTGAAGAAGTTGGAATGGATTCAGAACAGATAGATGGCTGTCATAACTTACCCTATAAAGAAAGCCTGATATATTTGTGTTTGTATTTTTTGGCTTACCGGTTTGTAAGAGGTGACATTATTATGATATATAGATGTCTTAAGAACAAACTATTGGCTGCCATTTTAAATATTGACTTTATTGACCAAGGTATTGGCACAAGGAATAAAAATTTAGATGTAAGTTCTTATTTCCACTTTGAAGTTAAAGAGCTCTTTCTTTCATATTAGGGCAAGTAGGATGTGCAATTCATTACCTAGACATGTAAGACGGGCAAATGATTTATCAATATTTAAATGGACATTAGATTACTGGTTTTCTAAATTTCTATATTCTCCAGTAATGTCTATTAGACAAACTTTAAATTGGCTAATGTATTTGCTAAGTTTGTTAGTTTATTTATTATTTTTATTTATTTATATTTGTATACCGGGAAATTCCAACTGGACGCAGGTCCTTTTTCAGCGGAGGCCCGGGGATAAAAGCTCCACAGAACAATAAATGAGCAGCAGAGTACATGAAGAACAAGTGAATATACATAAAGTAACAAATAATACATACTGCAGCAAACACTAGCTATACATACAATATGAAACATAGTAATGAACAGATATACCAATATCTAGCTAGCAGCTAGCGGCTAGGAATAAAGTTAGGATGTATGTGTAGATAGTACTAAGCTCAAACAGATACTGCTCTAAACTCAAAAACCTAAATTGTATATACAAATATTGCACTAAACTCAAGCAGATATAAAGCAGATACTCCACATGAAGGTGGAACAAGCTAGAAGGTCTAATGGGATGGAAGGGAAGATAGAGGAGTAAGAGAGGAGACCAAATGAGTAGTATACATGGCAGTGAGAGGAAGCTAGGTGTAAGTCAGCTGGTTGAGATGAAGTGAGGTAGATAAGCATGTTATAACAGATCTGAGAGATTGAGTGAGGAGGGAAGGGGAGGGTAAAGGGTGAGCCAGAGCCTGCAGAGGAAGGAATGAGAATGTTTATTCATTGAACCATCGACTGCCTGGATCCACATGGCTGGAGCAAGAGGAATAGGCCATTCTAAAGTTCTGTCTGGAAAATAGCATGGTAGTGACTAATACATGTCTCAGTGAGACAGAGAATCACAAGATCACACACAAAAGTGGCCACCATACAAATCAGGTAGACTTCCTCCTTGTACAGAAAGGACAATGGGGAAGAATCGGTGATTGCAAAGTCATACCATTGAAACAGTCATCCCACAGTGTAAACCACTGGTTAAACCCAATCAGCTGCAAACAGTGGTCAAGAAGGCTCCAAGGTCTACAGAAACTAGGGTAAAAACCTAGAAATGTTCTGTAGACAAAACACAGGAGTTCAAAGAATTACTTATGGCTTTAGCACCTCAGGAAGGCGAGGAAATGGATGGAGCTGAAGAAGAATGGCAGTGCCCCAAAGCAGCATGTGTGAGGACTACAGAGCAGATATTCAGCCAGGACAGGTATGTAGATAAAGGACATAAGGAAAGCTGGTTGTGGAGTGCATAAGTCCAGGAAGTCATCAAAAGAAAGAAGGAGTGCAGGAAAAAGTGGGAGATGCAAAAGATTGACCCAGGAAAAGAAGGAATGCTGGTTGATTAACAAACAGGCTAAGAAAGGAGTTGCAACAGTAAAGAACAAGGCATCAGAGGCAGTCTACCAGCTTCAGGAAAGTGATTCAGTGAATGCCACAAAGAAACTCCACAAGGCAAAGACAGAAAGATAAAAAAGATAATCAGGCACTCTTCATAAGGGATGTCAGCGACAACCTGCTTACCAGTCCACAGGACATCAAATGCAGATAGAAGGTGTCCTTCCAGCAGGTTATGAATTAAGAAAATGCCACAGAAGCTGAACTGCCCCAGACACAACCTATGATGAGAGAAGAGGAGAAGCCCATTATAGAAGAAGTAAGAACAGCACTAAAGAAAATGAATTCAGGGAAAGCAGCAGGCTCAGATGATGTCACAACAGATACGATAAAGATATTGGGTGAGATAGGGGAGAAAGGGCTCCTGAGTGTACTCATACCAATGCGGAGAGAAAGGCATACTCCAGATGACTGAAGAATTAGCATTCTAGTGCAAGTGTTCAAGAACAAAGGGGACATTTCACAACTGTGGGCAATATAGAGGTATTAATCTCCTGTCACACTGCATAAAAGTTATGGAGAGGGTGACTGATAAATTAATATGCAGACTAGTAGAAAGTAAAATGGGAGGTGAGCAGTTTTGATTCAGATCAGGATGTAGCACAAGTGACCTGATGTTTGCAGTGAGACAGATAGTTGTGAAGAAGCTAGTGATGAAGAAAGAGTCCAACTGGACATTCTTTGACTTGGAGAAACCATATGACAATGTCCCAAGAAAGTTGATATGGACAGACCTGCAGTTGTTCAAAGTCCCAGACACATTGGTTGAATTAGTGCTGGCTATATACAAGGATCCTATGACTCAAGTACAGAGAATGTTTGGTCTCACAGAGTGTTCGGTGGAAATGGGTTCATCTCTGTGCTCACTGCTGCTCATACTGGTGATAGACCACATTAGCAAACAGGTCGGAGGGGACAGATCAACAAAGCTGCTGTATGAAGATAATGTGACATTACAGACAGATTTTGAGCAAGAACGTCAGCAAAGGATAGGGGAGTGGAATGCAAAACTGAAGCCACATGGAATTAAACTGAGTACAGATAAGACAGTTGTAACAGCAGCAATTGGGGAAAGTCAGAAGAAGCTGAAAAATTAGATAAAAGGTTTGAAAAATGCAAAAATAAACAAGCTTTTACTGAGAAGTAAATACATTTTTTCATATTGAAATTGTACAAAGTGAAAAGGAAAACATATAAATCTATAGGATACCAGAGTCCCCAAAAAAGCAGTAAAATGAAAAAAAAAATTAAACTAGGATTTCTCAGTGAATGGAATAATTTGTGTTGGCCCTAAGCTAGATGACCCCATAACATTCTGTAATAATTTCCAAAAACTAAATGGCATAGCTACATTTAACACATATCCAATGCCCAGAATGGAGCCAACCCAGTGCCATAGAGAGATAAAGCCTAGACTAAGACCAACTGGCCTAATGAGCTGACATGGGTGGATAGGCAGTACCCATCTTTGGGAGGAGTGATATATGGTACTGAGCTGACAGGGGAGGATAGGCAGTGCCTATTTTTGGGAGGGGTGGTATATGCTAATAAGCTGACAGAGGAGGATGTGCAGTACCTATCTTTGGGAGGGGTGATATATGCTAATGAGCTGATGGGGATGGCCAGTACTTATCTTTGGGAAGCATGGTATATGCTAATGAGCTGACATGGGCAGTACCTTTGTTTGAGAAGGGTGATATATGACTGTATCTACCTCTCCAGTGTAGTGCAGTGGAGATCATGCATAGCACCAAAAGTAGCTGTCAGGAGGGGCATGTACTGTGGCTGGACAAGGAAGTCATGGTTGTTCCTGTCTCGCATGTGAAAAAGCACACATGCGCAGATGTGAGAGAGCATAGGCAGCCACCGAGGTAATGTGCGTGAGCACCATACCTCTCAACTGTCCAAATTTTCACAAAATGCCCAGATTTTTGCCTCATATTTTTGGTCTAGTCCTCATAAAATTTGTGGTTTTCTGCCAAATCACTGAGTACCGAAGTCACTAATGACAGAGATTTGAGTTACAGACATCATATCCTATAGAAAATACAGACTAATGCAAATTCTTGTATTCTAGTAACTTTCTATGTTTATAAGAGCAATAATTAAAATCTGTCCCTGATTTTGGGCCTTTCTTCTCCCATTATTTTTGGGTTCATATCAGAAATGCGAACGCTTAAAATAGTGAATGCTCTTCTATCGAACCAAAAACTACAAAACCTCAAAATGTTGAAGGCACAGAAGAGCGATTTTTTTTCCCCAGGGGAAAAAAAACACTGGGCCGTTCTTGGGACTTTGATGTTTTCTTTATTGTGGTGCAATCTCGGAGTTGGTATATTTAAGTTGGGGGTGGTAGGCATAGCCCCCCCCCCCCACACATCGGGGGTGTGGAGGGTAAAGTGCCCCACTTTATTTTGTCTGTACATTCTTTTTTTTTTTTTTTTTGGGATCAGTGAATTTTTTCCTTGGGGAAAAAATTCGCTGATCCGTGCCTTCAGCATTTTGAGGCTTCATAGATTTTGGTTCGATAGAAGAGCATTCGCTATTTATAGTGTTCGCTTTTCTGATATAGACCCTTATTTTTGGCTTTGTCCAGATTTCTTGAGCTAAGAGGTTGAAACATATAGTGGGAACATCACCACCAAAAGATTGGGATTAGGATTAAATACAAAATAACACTGCAGCCAGGATATCAGCAAGTGCACAAACAACCTCTAATATCTACTCAGATGATGTCACCTTTCAAAAGACTCTCCTCGCACAGAATCAAGATAAGTGGTGATGAAATAATTTGTCCTTTATCTAATGAGAAACTGAGACCCTAAGTAAGACAGAGACAAAATACTCTGCCACAGAATGAAGAAGTCTCACTATTAAGTGGGCACTAATTTAATTACAGTATTATTTATTGAGATGTAAATTCAGCTTGTTTTCTCGCTATCTTCAGAGTATGTTCCTAGATGATAATGAGGGTGTAAGGGATTCTGGGATATGTGGCATTTAAATAAATGTTTCATTGGTAAAGTCTGCATTAAACCTGCTTCCTGATAAATTGGTGATGTCTATTGGCTCGGAGTGGGCGTTCTCATTTAGGATAAGTTCTGAGCATCATTCACACCTCTCAACATCTTAGCACAAGAAATCTGGACAAAGCCAAAAATAATTGGGGACAAACAACCAAAATCAGGGACAAATTTAAAATATTAGGTGTGCTTCTCCAAGGACCTTTTTCAGTCACATGCTGGGCCAGACATAACAATAGTTATATGGAAAAATAAGTGAAACAGTTCACAAAGAAGAAGAGTTCATATTTCACATTGAGAGTGATGATAGGAGTATAGGTGCATAGTTTTTCTGAGTAACCATGAAAGTATTCTGAAGTAGAACAAATGTTTAAACATGAATCCAATCCATACTTAAGCATCAGTTCTTTACAATGTAATAAAATAAATTATTCTAGATTTTGAAGTTAGAGAGTAAATTCTTCAGATTTGCAGCAACACTTAAGCTAGACTTATATCACTGAGGTAATGACTGAGTATAATAAACAATCTTTTGCATATTACACTTACATTCTGTAACTACATGCAACTGCAAATGTGTGAATTTACGAATCCCCATCCATTGATCCAAACTGCATTGGAAGAGTTCTAAGGAAGGGCTGTGCTTAACATGAACAGGAAGCCTGTTCCATAGCATGGGCAGTCTCTGAGACACATATCTGTCTCTACAGCATGTTTTATTTGAGTCGCTGACTAAGTCTGGATCCCTTGATTGGGTGACCCTTGTGCTGTTTGACTTGTGGATGTGTAGCATCTTCATCAGGGCTTGATTTGTGAGTAGCTTGTAGGTCAGACATAGATCACCCCTTAATAGTCAGTAGGAAAAAGTGTAAAGAGCTTTCAGTCTGCCCACATAGGACAGGGCATTTTCTTTGTCAGGAGCTTCTGATGTCAATCCAGCTGCTGTAAGAGCTTAGTAAAGTACATGACAAATCATGCATTGTAATTGATTATTGATCTAATAAGGGCTGAGTACAACAGAAGTATAATTTCCTTGGATCGGGATACCATAACTTTACTTATAAGCTGTCCACATAGAAGGACTGTAGATGCATTGCAGTCCATGGTCAGGCTACTATGTGTGTACCTTGATATTTGTGTACCTAGATCTCTCACCTCTGAGTCTACTCTTTGAAGTGTGCTATTGATGTTGTAATTTGCAGGAGGATTTGACTAACCAAAGGGTATAATAATGCATTTTTTTCAGATTTAGTTTTAGGCTGTTGTTCTGGCACCAATCATTTGTCTGATCTAGACCCTCCTGAAGGATAAACTAATTACAGTACAAGTCAATAATATTGACTTGTACTGTAATTAGTTTTTTCCTGCTTTTATATTCTCTGTGTAATGCTTTTTGCTTTTTTAATGGGTTGTGAGGGTGGCCTAATGGTTAAGGTGTTTGCCTTACAAACACAAGGTGCAGGGTATGAGTCTCACAATGGATAATTGGCTAGGCTTAAAATGGCACAAAAGGGCAGTTAGCCTAGTACTAATCTATGAACCTATAATGTCTTTTTTTGTGGAGATTTTCTCCTTGGGCCTTCGCTGAAAAAGGGCTACTATTAGGTCAGTCAGACATTCCCGGTCAACAAATGTAAAATAAATAAATAAAAAAGATATCCTTCAGGAGGGTCTAGATCAGACAAATGATTGGTGCTAGATCATTGGGGGATTCAGGGATTCACCGCAGCTTGCAGTCATCAGCAAATGTTGGCACCCAGATGCATTCCCAAATAGCCTTGACTTCAGAGAAGTATATTTTGAACAGGAGTGGTCCCTCCACTGAGCTCTGACCTTCTCCTAGAACTTTAGCTGTATCATATCTATAGTTACCTGTTTATATTTATGTTTTTACTTTCATCCCAATCTAACACCAGAGGGGTACACATAAGGTAACTATCTTTTTTGGTTGGTAAGTAGGCAGGGACAATTCCTAGATATGATTTTTATATCCTTGTAAATAATTGTCTTCTCATTATATAGGAGGAATACTTTTATCTTAGCTTTGAACATTAAGCTTTAGACACAACTTGTTTTTTCCTTGAAAACAAAAATAAGATTGGCAGCCCCCCCCCCCAAAAAAAAATAGAATGATGAGATGACACCAGGCTCTCAGCATAAAATGAACAATCTTTTATTTTAAAACATAAGTGCTTTCACAGCTCTTGCTGCTTCTTCAGATGTCAGTATAAAAATGAAGTCTCACACAGCAATTTATACAAAAATTCAACTAGCAAATCAACCAATTAAGCAATGATGTATTAAAAAGAATACAAACAATAAATGTAATAAAAATGTAAAAATAAGAAATAAACTTAAAATCAACTAATGCACATAAGTGTATGTAAAGCTCATCTAAAACGTGAGCATGTCTGTAACAAAAGTTTAAGGGGGACTTTATCATTTAGTCCTGAACCATAATCAGCCCTTAACCTAGCTATCCACTTGCTCTCTAAGCTTTCAGTAGCATTCCTAACATCACCCAACCTCTTAGTAGTGGTTACCTGTGCTATAACTTGAAACTTAAAACAATGTGTGTGTGAGGTGAGCTTCACATGTTTAGAAAGAGCACTGTACTCAGTGCCATTATTTATATGTCCTAAGTGTTCTACTATACGTCCCTTCAACTGTCTATCAGTCTTGCCTACATAAAACTTCATGCAGGCAGTGCAGCACAGGTTGCTCATTTTTTCCTGTTGGTCAAAAATAAGATTGGACTTTTTCCCTTACTCATGATGTTTGGCTCAGGCTATCACTAGATAATAAGGCTGCAAAAATGCTCTAAAATGCATTTCAGAGCATCTAGGATCCTAAGACCCCTTGCAACATAGTGGCCCTCAAACTCCCAGTTTAATTCAGTTAGTCTCTCCAAAACCATTGCTGTTAACAGACGTCTTTATGGTAAAATGGGATTTCTACAAGCCATTGCTCATGGCTCTTCACTAGAATGAAAGTAATGAACCATTCCTTTCATAAATTTATTACAAAAGATGGACGTTAATCTTGCATGAGGTAATGGGATTTCCCTTCTGCTTGTGGATAGGGGTTAAAAGACACTACTGACTTATTCATAGGATCATCATATCATAGGATCATTGAAAGTTACTAGGCTATTGGCCCCAGGGCCCTTACAAGCCTAGACAAGTTCAACCCGTGTTCCCAAGGGTGTCTGGTTCAAGCAGACACTAAAATCAGCACCTATTGCCCCTGTCTAAGAAGGACAAAGGGGGAACCCCTGGGGTGAATTTCCAGTTACCCATCCAATCGTCCAAACTGCGCTTAAATAGGGCCAGTGAGGGGCTTTGTTTAACATGAATAGGAAGTTTGTTCCAAAGGTGGGGCAACCTCTGTGAGATAAATCTGTCTCTTCAGCAAGTTTTGTTGATGTCACATACCAGATTCATAGGTAGGTACAAGGCTATCGGACCTGGGGCCTATACAAGCCCAGCCAAAAAGATACCCTGGCTTTTGCCACCCAAGAAAATTATTTTCCTGTGCCATTGTCGAGCAGAGCCACAGAGGTGATCCCCAGGGTGAATTTCCTATTTCCCATCCAATCATCAAGATTTTTCTTGAAGAGTACTAATGAGGAGCTTTGTTTGATATAGATAGGTAGTTTATTCCAGAGTATGGGAAGTCTCTGGGACAGGAATCTATCCCTCCGGCGTGTTCTGTTTATTGTGGTGACAAGGTTTAGGTCCCTAGAGCATGTAGCTCAGAGGGATTGGGATTTCTTTAAGTGGAGCATGTCCAACAGCTCTCAGTTTGACATAGCTTTGTATGTTAGGCAGAGATCACCTCTGAGTAGGCGAGATGCGATGGAGTAAAGCTGGAGTTTTTTCAGACGGTCTGCGTAGGGCATCTGTTTGAGACTGGTAATCCTCTTTGTGAGGTATTTCTGCAGCCTTTCCAGTTGTTGTAGATGTCTTGTGAGGTACGTACTAAAAGGTGCATTGTACTCTATAATGGGTCTAATGAGTGATGAGTAGAGGGGATCAATGACCTCTTTTTTTCTGGATGAGAAACCTTTTGTGATGAGGTGTGCCACGTAGAAGGACCTCCTGACTACTGTGGTGATGTGATTATCAAAGGAGAGACTACTGTCCACCTGTGTCCCAAGGTCTCTTATCACACTTTCGGTGTTAAGTATAAGTTAAGGTCCTTTGAGCGAGTGACCCATGTGCCATTTGACTTGCGAATGTGCAGCCTTTCCATCAAAGTTGGGTCAGAGACTGCTCTACATGCAAGGCACAGGTTGCCTCTGTGCACTCTGTATGAGACAGAGTAAAGTTACAATGATTTCAGTCTATCCACATAAGACAGATCTTGAAGACCCTGAATTGTCTTAGTAAGGAACCTTTGTGGTCTCTCCAATTGCTGCAGGTGTCTGGAAAGGAACATACCAAAGAGAGAGTTGTACTCTTTTACTGGCCTGATGAGGGAAGAGTACAGGGGAGGTATAACATGATTTTTTCTGGAGGCAGTGCACTTACTTATGAGGTGAGCAATATAAAATGCCTTTCTTACTACTGTGGCAACATGGTGATAAAAGTTAAGGTTGCTGTCAACTTGTGTGCCCAGATCTCTCACCACTGACTGTGTGCTTAGAGTATTGCTATTGACATGGTAGTTTGCAGGAACATCACCCTTGCTGAAGGGGATGATAATGCATTTTATTGCATTCATTTTAAGACCATGACTTTGGCACCACTCATTAGTCTGAGTAAGACCTTCTTTTAGGATGCTGACATCACTAGGGGTTTTAATGACTGCTCCCAGTTTAAAGTCATCAGCAAACTTTTGTCAGCTACAGTTCCTTACTTTTATCCAGCATTTCAGAGAAGTAGATTCCAAACAACAGGTGTTCCAGAACCGATCCCTGTGGGGCACCACTGGTTTCAAGTCTGCTGGAGGAGGTGGAGTCTCCTATTTTGACCGTATGAGTTCTATCAGTGAGCCAGTTTGCAACCCACCTGACAATATATGGGTTGAAACCTAGCTAGGTGAGTTTATCAATGATGCCTGAGTGGGGGATTGTGTCAAAGGCCTTAGCTAGGTCTAGGTAGGCTGTATGCACAGATTTGCCCTCATCTAGGGCTTTCGTGACTGCCTCAAAGAAGTCCATCAAGTTTAACAGGCATGATCTCCCCTTGACAAATCCAAACTGGGTGGGATTAAGCATTTGGAGAGTTCCTATACCCTTGTTAATAAGGTCCATGATGATTCATTCCATGGCCTTGCAAATAAGGCTGGTCAGGCTAATGGGTTTATAGTTCCCAGGGTCCATGGATGCACCCCCTTTGTGCAAAGGGATGACAGTAGCTGTTTTCCATTCCACTGGGACTAAGCCAGTGCTTAGGCTGTGATTGAAAAGCATGCTCAATGGTGATGCTAATTCCTGTTTTAACCCATGTAGAACACAGCCAGGATGATGTCTAGTCCCATAAATACTGTGTTTTTGGCCTTAGAGAGGGCATTTAAGACCTGCTCTTCAGAGATACTAAGTTGGGTCAGGTGTTTAGAATGTTTTGGTGTATATGTGGAGGGGACAGGGGAGTGATGTTTTCACTGAACCTGTCAGCCAGCAGGTTTGGTATATCTGCAGGTTCTATATGTGTAGTACCATTAACTACGAGTTCAGCTCAAATCTGAGACATTATTTTGAGGTTACAGATGTAACTAAGGAACGCCTTGTGGATATACTTAATTAGGGAAGCTAATCTGGATTTGTAGTTAGCTTTGGAATACTTCACTAGGAGTCTTATTTGCTTGCTTAATTTGAGGAGGGAGTGTTTCAAGTTTTGGGACCATTCCTTCCTGCTCTTATACAGCAATTTAATTCTCCTATTGTACAGGGAATTAATGACAGTAGCCCACCAGGCAAGTTTGTTTTTTCTTGAAGATCTTGCTTATGTTCTATCAGGTACAGCAGTGTCAATACACTTGTATAGGTGCTTGTATAAAGCATTGGTATATAACTCAGCACAGGTGTCTGTTCCATAGTGGGGGGAGGGTGTATGAAGCTATTTATGCCATCATGCAAAAGGTTGTAATTAGCCTCTGAGAAGTTTTTTAGTCTAAATGTTGCTAAGGGGGGGTCTTGTGTTATAGTTACTTCTAGCAAGACTGATTTGTGGTTAGATTTCACCAGGGATGGCCACACACTGGGGGTGGTGCAGCGGTCTCCCTTGTTGGTGAACACCAGGTCCAGGATGTTTGAACCCTTTGTGGGTGGTCAACCAGCTGGTCCAGAGCACTGGAGTTAACGAAGTCCATGGACTTTGGGCAAGTGAGTTAGAACATGTATAATTTACACAGTCTATGGACAGGTAATTAAAGTCACCAAAAAACAGGGTTTTTAGTTGTATTATTGATTGGCTCAAATAGATCCAAGTAGGCTGAGTAAATGTCCTGACTCATGGAGGGGAGGTTCCTATAGCTGGCAATTACCTGAAGAGGGGTCTTACCTACAGTCAGTTGCACCTGAAGGAATTCAAGGTAATCATGTTGTTTAATCAATCTAGAGGTACATTTTTATCTTTAATGAATATTGATACACCACCCCCTTTAGTTCTCATGCCTTAAGTTTGTGCTGTTTACATGTGAAAGGAAATATAACCTGGTATAGCTGGGGTGCTCTCTGCAGACTTAAGCTAGGTCTCAGTAACTGCACAAGTCAGCATCTTCCAGGGTGAGGACTGGTTTCTGTGACTGCAGTTTCCAGTTTAGACTCCTAGTGTTTTGCTGCATAACCCTGAGGTTGTTTTTAGATAATATTTTTTTTTGTTGGGAATTATATTCTTGTGAGATTGACTAAAAAGACACTATGGGGATGGCAAGAGCCTTAGTCAGTAAATGAAATCCAAGGGGTGACAGATGAAGACCACCTCTGGCAAAACATTGAGGTCTGTCGACCATGTCATCCCAGGCTGTCAGATACTGGAATCCCCTTTGAATAACACCAGAGACTAAACTAATTGTTGAAGTCAATCATTCTCTGCTTGCATTGTGGTATCATCCTAGGTGAAGGTAAAATGCTGCTTAAGGCTAGGGACATACCTGCCTGAGACACATAATCTGAGAGCTCAGTCATGTCGCTCTTCTTCTAGTCCAGTGGGGTACGGCTCAAGTGGTTCATACCAACATGGACTATGAAAGAGTCATAACAGTGCCTGTTGTTGAGATACTTGAGTGCGTGTGTGATGTGCCAGATCCTGGCACCTGACAGACAAATAACATAACCTTTTCTTTTCAAACCTGGTGAGAGGGGCATCTGTATGTCTCACAACTGAGTCACCTATGACTAAGATGTTTGTTTTTGTGTTATGTCTTAGGGGCTTGACTGGTGAGACATTGGTGTATGATATATTATGTGTACTAAGTTCTGAAAAGGATGTATTATGTGAAGTCTGCTTGTGTTTGTGTTTGGAAGGTCTCTGATATTTAGGTAACCATCTTGTAAGGGCCTCCAACATATGTAGGTTTATGTGTTGTTGGTTTGGTAGGTGCAGGAGGTAAGGTGTGGATGCTGACAACCTGCTTAATATCAGGTTGGTGAGCGAGATAGCCTGTAATGTAGTTTCTTGATGTAGATACATCTCTCACATAATGAATTTGTGTGGACTAGAAGAAGTGGGTTGTCAGTGCACATGATGCAATTGTTACATTGCCTCAGGTGTCCATGTCAACCAGGCTGGCTGGAGAAACTGTGAAAAGCTGTCCGTCCCTAATGCTAGGTAAGTTGACGTGGTCAGAAAACAAAGAGAGGACAGGAAGGAAGAAGTGAAGTATAGTACAGGAGAAGTGGACAGAAAAATGAAGGGCTAGTGGGTAGGATCTGTGTAGGTACCTCAGGAGCATCACTGAATGTATCACCTGTCACTGAGGGACAATCACAAGAACTCACTGATGGAGCTCCAGCAGAGTACTAAGGGAAACTTTCAGGCAAAAGTGTTTGCGTCTATAACCACCAACGGTGCCCACTGCTGCACGGCAGTGCTTGATGCTATGAGCAAACAAGCACAAACTGATCTAAACAAATTAACCCATAAAAAGCTCAAAACTGAACCCTATTCCAGCAACCTTCAGTCAAATTTAGTTCTAACTACACAGTCCTGCCAATAGGGTGCAGGGGAACCCCCTTCAACAAAAGATGGCCTAGTTTAGTGCTCATATTATACAAGCAGAACTAGATTCAGCAGGTCTGCATCTAGTCTATGCTACAGTAAACAAAGTGCAACAATTACAGAACAAAAAAAAAACAGTTCAAATAAGCAGTGCTATGGCAAAAATGCAGTTCTAAAGTGCAATATACAGTAAAAAAATTCTACTTAAGTTTTGTAGAAATCAGCAGATGGCCTGGATTTGCTTATGTAGCAAATGATAGCAAACTGATTTAAACAAATTAACCAATAAAAAAGCTCAAAATTGAGCCCTGTTCCAGCAACCTTCGATCAGATGAGTTCTAACTGCACACTCCTGCTACTAAGGTGCAGTGGAACCCTCACTAATAAAAGGCGGGCTGGTTTAGTGCTCAGTTTATACAAACAGAACTCTCTGGGACAGGAATCTATCTCTCCAGCACATCATATTTATTGTTGTGGTGAGGTTTAAATCCCTGCAGCATGTGGCTCGAGGGGATATGGTTTTCTTTAGGTGGAGAATGTCCATCAATTCTGGGTTGGACATGGCCTTGTATGTCAGGCAGAGATCTCCCCTGAGTAGGTGGTATGCAACCAAGTACAGCTGTCAGATTTTCTTGAAGTAAGTGTTCCATGACGTGTGTGTGTGTGCATTTTTCAAGTATTTTTGAGAGAGGTGAGAGGATAGCAATGGGTCTGAAGTTGGTGATTTCAATGGAGTTACCTCCTTTGTGAATTAGTAGGTACAACATTTTTTCCAGATAGAGGGAAACTTAAATTCTGCGATAGACTGATTAGTTAGTATAGAGACTGGAAAGGCTATAGAGTCTGCAGATAGAAGCAGAAAGTGGGGAGGTAGATTGTCTGCAGATACAGAGCAAGGTTTTACTTTGCGAAGTAAAGATTTAATATAGCTAGTAGGTATTGACTTAAGGGAGAAGGTGGTAGTATAATTTTGGCTAGAGGGGGGCTCTGGAGAGGTGTTAGTCTTGGAATTGGGGTGGATAGGAGTCAACAATTTACTGATGGGTTCTATGAAGTAGGAGTTGACATTTGATGCAGTTTCGAGGGGTGTATTTGTAAGGCAGGGGTTGGGAGATGAGGGATTGCTGGGTGGAATATTTTATTTATTGCATGCCAGAATTTCTTAAGATTAGATATATGGGTGGGTTATTACAGAAGTCCTTTTTGTCTTTATTGACTTGCTTTTTAGTGAGGTTTTTAAGTTCTTTATATTTTTTTAGGTGAATGGGGAGGTTGGTTTGCACACAGGTTTTCCATATTCTATTTAGTTTTTATCAGGGAGCAGGTGGCATTATTTAACCAGGGAGATATATTGGTTTTGACATGAACTGTGTGCAGAGGTGCCAGCGAGTTAAGTATATTTAGGAAAGTAGTGTTGAAAGAGTTAACTGCATCATCTAGAGGGAGGTGAAACAGAGAAGTCAAATTTACTTTGGAGAGGAGACTGTTAAATGTATTTGAATCAAAGTTTGATAAATTGTAACATTCTATGTGTCTGTAGCATGCGGGAATGAGTAATAAATATAAGGACTTGTATTGGGGATTGATCGCTAAGGGAGTCAGGCAGTGTTGTGTGGTTATGGTATTTATGGGGGTAAACTACAACACACCCTTATCAAAATCTCCCTCCAACTGCACCTTTGTCTTAGGTCTAACACACCTCTCCCCTCCCATCACTAAAACTTGCATAAAATAGGAACAACTAAAACACACAATGTCCTTCCTACATCCAAAAGTAGCACTCTACATAGTAACTATACTTCTCCTTCTCTCATTTTCCATACTCACATCCTACCACACACAACTAGAAGATTTCACCAGCTCAACTCAGGAGCAAACCAACACTATAACCAATTCACTAAGACTAAAACATTTCCCACTATCTCCACATGATCTTGCCCCAACCCATCGATATTCCTACATAAATAATAAAACAATCAATAAAATTTTCCCCTACTCATCCCAAAAACAAAATAAAATACTACATAAACTACTTAAGCTCTACCTACTTCTAACCCAAAAACTCACTTGCTGCGGTGATATACATCCAAACCCAGGACCCACCTGTTCTCCCCATACAAACCTAAACCAATCAAATCCTATCAACAATAGGACAAACCACTTTCTTCTATTCTTAAACATAAATGTTAGAAGTATACTTAGTAAAGTTCAAGACCTCCATGCCCTATTGGCCTTTTATAAACCAGATTTAGCCATACTAACAGAAACATGGCTTAAACCAGAACATTGCGATAATGAAATTACACCCCCTGGCTATAATATTATACAGAAGGATAGAACAGGGAAAAAAGGAGGAGGTGTAGCCATATTGTATCAAAGTCATCTCATATTGGAACAAGTTAGCTACTACCCTCTAGAAGTTAATGATACTGAACTCATTATTGCTAAATTAAAAATAAATTCTAACAAACATATAGTTGTAGCAGGTGTCTACATCCCAACAGGAAACAACATTGCCACCATGGAGAACCTTTTATCTTGGATGGCTATTTCCCACCCCCAAGTGACCATACTCCTAGGAGATTTTAACATAGACTGGACCAACTGTACCAAATACAACCCCTCTACCCATATTAATCTTCATGGGTTTACACAAATCATAGACACCCCAACTAGAATGGACAAAAAATCTAATTGTCATTCCATCTTAAACTGGATACTTCTGTGTGACCCCTCCTTCGCACACCAATCAGGCTGCCTACCAGACAGCTTGAGTGACCACCAAGCAACATCTTATTAGGAATAAATCCCACCATTCTAGCCAATCCACCCTTAGAACAGTTCATAACAAAAAGAACTTCAAAGCTAAGGACCTAAACAACCAACTCAAACACTGTAATTGGTCTCCCCTAAAACATCTACACCTTGATGAAGCTGTAGATTACTTTAACTCCACCTTTCTCAATGTCCTGAGCCATTATGCACCAGCCTGAACTATCAGACTTAAAACAAGCTATGCCCCCTGGTTAGCAAAAGAGACTAAAGCCTTAATGAAAGATAGAGACAGAGCCTGGGCTGAATATCATCAACTGAGAACAACTACCTCAAAACAAAACTACTCTGCACTCCATAATAAGACCAAACAACTCAATAAACTTGATAAAGCCAAATACTACAAAACCTTACAAGAAAGGTGCACTAATAACCCTCAGAAATTCTGGGCCTCTATAAATAAATTACTGCACCTGGGTAAAATCAGCACTCCCACACCTATATTACCAACCAACAATGAGGATACCCCAACACAATTCAATAAATTCTTTACTGAAACAGTACAAGCTCTCTCTAATACCATAAAAAGCATCACCAACCCCATCCTTTCTCTAACCGCCACTACCCCTACTAAAAAACAGTCTCTGTCTAGCTTCTCCTTGTCCCCAGCACACACTCAACTTATTACTAAACTCCTCAAAAAATTAAAACCTACCACACTATCTGCTGACAAACTCCCAGCTGATTTTCTTCAACTATCAGCTGAAACCATATCCTACCCTGTATCTATCCTCATAAACAGATCCATATCTGAATGTAAAGTACCTAACCTGTGGAAAATATCTCATATTATTCCAGTCCACAAAGGTGGCAACTCCCTTGAACTGACCAACTACCGCCCAATTGCAATTTTATCACCTTTATCAAAAATTTCAGAAAGGGTAGTACATTCCCAGCTAATGCAATACCTCCTAAGAAATAGCCTTATATCAACATCCCAACACGGTTTTCGGTCTTTCCATAGTACCACAACAGCCCTACTGCCTTATACCAATATAGCCAATTCCCACAGAAACAAAGGCCTTTTTTGTATCTTCTGTATTCTTAGACTTATCTAAAGCCTTTGATATGGTCAGCCACAACATACTTCTCAAAACTCTGTTGACCCTCAACATAAACTCCGTCACCATATAATGCTTCAATAACTATATATCTGGCCGACAACAAGCAGTGCTTTGGCAGGACCAATTAGCCCCCCTTCTACCTGTAACTATAGGAGTTCCACAAGGCTCAATACTTAGGCCTCTACTTTTCTCTTTGTATACAAATCAGATAGCAGCTTCCTCTCCCTCTGCCTCTATAGTGCAATATGCAGACGACACCACCATCATATGTGGCACCCCAACCTTAAGCAAACTTCAAACAATAACACAGGATAACTTTACTCTGGCTGAAACATGGTTTTCTAGCATTAAACCTACTCAACCCTAAAAAAACAAAACTTATTCTCTTCGGTCCTGGTAGATCCTCTCCACCAAATGTTGACTTCACCATAAAATCTAGGAATAACACCAATATCACCCCAACAACACACACCAAACTCCTAGTAGTAATTGACAACAATCTCAAATTTGACATACACATAGCACAAACAATCAAAAAAGTAAACAAAAAACTGGGTCTCCTGTATAGGAACAGGCAATTCATGACCTGCTATACCAAAGCCACTGTCACAAGAACTCACCTGTTATCCACTCTACTGTACACCTCCCCAATCCTGACAAATCTTCACCAAAGTGAACAAAACAAAATGGCATCTTGCTATAACAAGATTGCTAAGTTTGCCACTGGCGCCTCATATAGATCCCATCACTGTCTCTCTCTCAAACAGCTCAACTGGCTTGAGTTGCCCCAACTACTACTAATTACACAACTCTTCATAGCCCATAAACTGTACTACCACCCTGACAAAACTCCAGCGCTACAGGAGCTAATACAGCCCTACACCACCAACCGTACCTTAAGATCTACAGACCAAAATCTCATAACTGTCGTCAAACACAAGAATGAAGCAGGCAAAGCTCTATTTGCTTGTACAATAGCTAAATTTTGGAACTCACTCCCAAAGCACATAACTTCTACCAGCTCTGTCTCACTATTCAAGAAACTACTTAACACCCACTACTCTACCAATTGGCTGTGCCCTTGTGACCCCCCCCCCCAGATTAACTCACTATCCTTTCAGTACTGCTATGATTCTTTAGAACCTTCACCACTTATTTACTAACTACTTCATTCTTAACAAACAAGGTTTTTAAATCCACACAATGTTATTCAGAAGGTTTTTTTGTTATACTTCACCTATGTAAAAACGTTAAATATGTTCCAATATGATTGTATGGGAATGCACTACTGTTTCTGTTTTCTCCCCTGACCTCCATTGAAAATGACCTGCATCCAGTCGGACTTTCCCGGTCATCAAATGTAAAATAAAAATAAAAATAAATAAATAAAAATAAAATGTCGTATTAGTGTGGGTGGGAGTAGAGATTAGTTGTGTAAAACCATGCAAGTTAAGGCTTAGAGTGGAGTGAGGTGAGCAGAGGGGCAACCAATTTATGTTGACATCCCCTAGAATGATGGTTTCATTACGTATGTTTAGAGCAAGCCAAGAGAGGATGTATTCTAGAAGGGAGTACTTATCACCAGACGGTATATAGATGGCAACTACAATGATTTTAGTATGACTGTTAATTTTTAGGTTGGAAATTAGGAGTTCAGCATGTAGAAAGGATGGTGTTGGTTTGTCAAGCAATGTGACTGTGAGATAGTTGCAGTATACAATAGCCACGCCACCACCTTTTTACTTTGACTTTTAAGTCATAGTGTATTATACCCCGGTGGGAGAAATTCTTTATCTAAGTTAATGGGTTTTAGCCAAGTTTCTATAAGGGTAATAATGTCTGGAGAGTGAGATGACATCCAGCCATGGAATTCACTAACTGTTCAACACATGTGTAATGTTCATCGAGTAAATTGATAGGTTGTTTTGGGTTGGAGAGCGGTTTAGTGACTAGGTCCACTGGGTTATTGGTGGGGGGCAGTTTGGGCCAGGGTTTGGATGGACATCTCCAGATAGCAGTAGAGTTTTAAGAAGGGGATTTACTTTGTAGAGAGATAGGTAGAAGATGAAGTGTCTCTCTTTATTCTTAGAGGAGGCTGAAGGAGGATGAAGAGGTTTAATTTTGGGAATTGGGGGTTTTAGAAGAAATATAGACGAAGAGATTAAGAAAGAGTGTTGAGGTAGTAGAGAGGTAGATGGGTGGGTACATGGAAAGGAGTACTGGGGTGTCAGTTGAGTGTCATAGGAGGTGAGGACGTAGAATAGTATTAAAGGAGGTATATAGAGAATGGTAAGTAACTGGGAAGGGATAAGTGAGTGGGGGAGGGGAAACTGGTGTATGAGTAAAATGAAGAGAAAGGATGGAAATGTTAGAGTAGAAAAAGGTGGATAGTTAATGTGATTGGTTATGGTAGGCTGGATTAATATTGAAAGAGAGCTGGGGTTGGTAGGTATTGTATGAGTGATAGGGAAGGGGAGGGATTAATGGTGCTTAGCAGTTATTGGATGAGGGAATAGAAGGGGTTAGGGGTGTGGATAAGGTGGGGATAGGTATAAATCAAATTATATGGGGTGGATAGGGGAGCTGAGTGAGCCCAAGTGCAGTGAGAGTGAACAAAGTGGGATAGACCTAGGTTTCAAGGGTGTTTATTCTGCAAAGTAAGCAAGTTAATTCTTCCTTTATACAACAGGATAGTGGGGAGACTGGACAGCCTATGTAGTGATAACTTAGGGAGCAGGGGTAAAGTTAGTTAAAAGGAAAAGAGGCAGAAAAAAGGAACTGTTTGCTGGAGACAGGCCAAAGTAACTATCACAGAGGTAGTGACCTTGGTGTGAGTAGCGAGTGGGTTTGAGGAGGGAAGAGTTAGCAGTAGTGAAATAAAAATAAGGGGTAACCTAATAGTAAGTACTGGAAGGGGTGTTGGGCATTCCGGTGATGTGTGGCAGATAATTAGAAATAGATACAGAGCTTTTGGATTGCACTACAGATTGCACTACAGAGTCATAGGTCATTACAGATTGCATTACAGAGTTTTAAATCACTACAGATTGCACTACAGAGTCATAGGTCACTACAGATTGCATTACAGAGTTATAGGTCACTACAGATTCACCTACCTATTTTCACAGTAAAAGCATAGGTATTATACTACATTCTGTAGCATTTATTGACAGAGTATCTCATATTTCATAGGAAAAAGAGTTAGTAGTTTTATTCTGAGTAAATTTTTTCAGACAATTTGTCAAACAGCAGTACCTTCCAGAACAATTGCTTGCCATCATGAGCATGGCAGGCCATGGCAAACATGCAGCAGAACATATAAACTACACTATTAAGAGCGTCACACAAATAAAATAAAACAGCTGCTTGCAGATATAATCTGCTTAAGGAAATGAGCTATTACTTGTGCATTTAAATTTGTCCTAAAAATCAAAACATACATCTTAGAAAATTACCTGTCCAATTAATGTTATCCCAGGCATCAACACATGCATCTTAGAAAACTATCTTGCATTTTGTTAATCTGCAAAATGACAGTTTATCCTAATTAACTAGAAGTACTGGAACAGAAAAAAAATCTGCAGAAAACATTAGGTTTGCAGGAAGCCTGATGTCAAAACACTGTCTTAAAATACACTTCTAAAACTTCTATTTTAACATCATTCCTTTAAAAATGGTAGCAAATGATTTATTTGCCTCTACAATGACTGACTACTCACAATGACATAACAATCTGTGCACTTTTTCCATTCTATATATCATGGGAAAATGGAATTTTTGTCAATGACAGCCCTGGCTACTATACAACTTCTTGCCATCTGCCCTGTCACCAAAAGACACCGTATTCTAGCCTTAACAGGTGGCTTCCTGTCTTCAAAAATCTACATCCTGACAGGGCAATGTTATCCAGAATAGAATTCCCTGCCAAGTTGCTGCCATGAAGTTTGGCATTTATTTGTGTATTGCTATTTGCTAAATGAAATAGAGATCTTTTTTTGTAGCATTCTTATTATATTAATATATTGTATTACAGTCTGATAATTTTATAAGACATCTGGCTAAGGTCAGCCTGTCCCCATCACATGACCCTGCAGGTATTCTATTCACAATACTTGCCATGAGCGACAAGTGAGCTGCCTGTTGGTAACACACTACCTCTTGATTAATTTTAATGAAAGCAAGTGAGAAAAATGACAAGTAAACAGATTTTTGCTTGGATGAAAGATGCCATGTACAAGAGGGAAGCAGAGATGAAAATCATAGTTCAGTTATTTCAAAACTCAACAAATGCATTTTCAAATATGATGCAATTTATTACTCAAAACAGAAGGACTAACTGGTATGATAACAACTACTTTCCCTTTAGAATTTAATTGCTTAATCTAGCTCTTATTTATTTATGTCCATGTATTAATCCTTTTCTGAGGGTGGGGGGCTGCAGGTAATGTCCTGGATGAGAAAAGCTCCACGTAACAATGATGATATAAAATTCATACATAAAACACACACAGATAAAAGTAGCTTAGATGGTGTTGAAAAACTTATAAAACACGTTAGATGCACGTTTGCAATAAAGTGGCTGTTTATAGACCTCGAAGTGTACAAACCTGTGAAAAAAAAGTAAGCATTCAGAATGAACAAAATATCCTTGATCATTAAAATACAGATGCTACTAAGTTTTGAATGAAAAAATATGAGTGTGAGAAAAAGGCTGACATTATTTAAATCAGTATGTATTTGCAAGCATTTTTATGTATCAGTCTGTCTGGCTGTGTTTCAGTATACAAACACACACACACACACACACACACACACACACACACACACACACACACACACACACACACACACACACACACACACACGTACATGTCTGTGAGCATGTGTATTTAAACAAATATATCAAAGAAAACCCAGAGGATCCTACAATTAGCATAACCATGAATACTCAAATACATCATTATAACAAATAACATTAATGCCTCAACTAATTAAAACACAACAGCATAGGTGTCTATGCAAGAGTTTTGCTCTCCCACTCTTTAATAACTTGACAACTGCACAACCTGTGAGACGAGAGAAAAGCATGGACATAGGTCAACACTATCAGCGGCAGTATACTATCCACAACAGCATTGATTTGGACCAAAAAGGACATGCTATCTACATCATTACACAATCCCGTTAAAATAAATCACTGCTTCTTCTCCCTGTTCAACATGCTATGTACATCAACATTGATAACACAGGTCTCTAATATCAAAGCATGTTAAGTCCTCCACTTAATGAAAATATACACCACAAAATGCTATAGACATCCTAACCTCAACAGATTTAACTTATTATTTTAAATGCAACAAAGCAGACAAACCAGCCAAGTAAAACAGATGACTACTACTACTTTGTAAAAAAAAAAAAAAAAAACATATCCTTGTTTCCCGCCTTTACTGAACTAGAATAGTCCAGTCTTCAGGTATTGCTGATCTCTGGGTTGTGTCATAGTTCCTGTGTTGCCCATATCCTTATTTGAATAGGAGGAAGCTTCTTTGTTCACCAGTGAGAGTGGGGAGCTCTGAGCAGCCTATCTGTCCCTTGAGGAGTGGTTCCAGCCTAGTGACTTGTAGCTAATTGGCCGTTTTGGGCCATTTCCTATCTCTTTCTAACCCCCTGCTTTAAAGCCAGCTTTAGCGCGCTTTTGCGCTTGTAATTTAAAGTTTGTCCTGTTTGTTGCATTTACCTGTTGAGGCTACACACTCAAGTGCGCTACATAGTTATTGCATTTTCCTGCTGTTTGTTGCAAAAAAGAAAAAAAAAATTATCATTGTTTCCCGTCTTTCCTGACCTAGAGTAGTCCAAATACAGGCTTTGCTGTATTCTGGACTTTTGGAAAGTTCCTGTGTTGCCCATTTCCTTTCTTGGATAAAGGGAGGCTTCTTTGTTCACCAGTGGCGGTGGGGAGCTTAGAGCAGCCTATCTATCCCTGGAGGAGTGTTCCCAGCACAAGAATCTGGTAGTCTATTGGCTGTTTTGGGCCAATTTCTAGCTCTTTCAAGTTCCACTATACAAAACCCGCTTTGGCGAGGTTTTTGCGCTTGTTACTACTCAGCCAAGCTCCTCATGGTGCTGCAGAGTGGTGCTAGCAGCAGAGAGGCTAAAAGAGCGACTGCTAACCTGATAAAAGTGTTTTTTTTTCCTGGTACTACCTGGGCAACTGTCCGATCTAGCTAAACTGCAAGTATTTCTGCTTCTTGAACTGTTTTAAACTGTTTAAAGTTGTTTTTGCACCTGCAATTTTAAGTTTGTCCTGTTTGTTGCATTTACCTGTTGAGGCTACACACTCATGTGCGCTAGCCTGTGTTACATATTTATTGCATTTTCCTGCTGTTTGTTGCAAAAAAGAAAAAAAAACAAAAAAAATTATCCTTGTTTCCCATCTTTCCTGACCTAGAGTAGTCCAAATACAGGCTTTGCTGTATTCTGGACGTTTGGAAAGTTCCTGTATTGTCCATTTCCTTTCTTGGATATAGGGAGGCTTCTTTGTTCACCAGTGGCAGTGGGAAGCTTAGTGAAGCCTATCTATCCCTGGAGGAGTGTTCCCAGCACAAGAATCTGATAGTCTATTGGCCATTTTGGGCCAGTTTCTAGCTCTTTCAAGTCCCCCTGTATAAAACCCGCTTTGGCGTGGCTTTGCGTGATTTTGCGCATAGCGCAGCATTGGGCAGCTCCACTTAATTGGGTTTAAACCATTCTCGCCTCCACAAAGTCTGCTCTTCACTTTTTCCCTTAGAACTGATCTAGTTCTCATAATAAACACCCTATTCCTACTCTAAATCTTGGCACTTGCTCACTAAAGCAATTATATGTTAGCACTAAAAAATTTAAAACACTACACCCTCACAAACTCCCCTTGAGTACATTGTTCCCCATTGACCCTTTTTTCAATTATAAAGGAATTCCCAATACTATTCTAGCATGTCCAAAGGTCAGTTGTCAATCTCCTCTCCGGTCCAGCTGGTGAATCTGGGAATCTTGAGGCAATGTTACAACTGCCTCATGTACACAGACAACCCTCTCCTCCTCCCAACAAATTCCAACACATGTGAGAGATGCAACCATATAGCCAAACTGGAGGCTAAGCTCTCTCAACTCAGTCCTGGCGTAACCAGTCAGGAGGAGAAAGAAACCACACTCACTACAATTCCAGTCTCACATAGACCTACCACGACAGCAAACCAAACACATAAACACACAAAAACATACTTGGAGGCTCTAAATAAAAATCTACCTAAGCAGCAGAGACCTCCAAAGCAGACACCCAAGCAACCCCTACCCCAAAACAAAACACATGCAACACATAGCTCACAAAGCCAGTGTGCTGAACAGTCACAGCCCTTATGGCTAAACAACACACCTGATACACTTGTAATAGGTGACTCTATCGTCAGGCACACTGATGTCCCGCTCACCAGGCTGAACAAGGAGAAGGTCACGGTGAGCTGCCTGTCGAGCGCTAGGATCCGCCACATAACACAAGCACTCAGGTCACTCCAAGGCAAGTACAAATATGACTCAGTCATTGTCCATGCTGGTGTGAATGACCTGAGATGTACCTCCCTGGACTACATGAAAGGAGACATAGAGGAGCTCTCTGAGCATATAGCCCATGCCGGTATGACCCTGACCTTGAGTAGCATCTTACCCTCACCAAGAATGATGCCACAATATGAAGACAAGATGATCAATTTCAACAATTGGCTTAAGTATTGGTGTCATTCAAAGGGGATCCAATGCCTGTCAGCCTGGGATGACATGCTCGACAAGCCACGATGCTTCGCTAGGGAGGCTTGCACCTGTCACCCTGGGCTTTCGGATATTGGCAAAGGCTCTTGCCACCCCCATAGTGCCTTTGTTAGGCAAGGCTCAAAAGACAAACCCACCTCCATAGGTATCACAAGGGATAAGAAACTAAAAGTAATGCTATTCAATGCCAGAAGTCTAAACCTCAAGATGCACGCACTAGAAACTCTCCTTAGCATGGAGAACATCGATATCTGTGCAGTAACAGAAACCTGGTTCAAGGCTCCCAAGAGCACCCCAGCACTACCAGGTTATACCTCATACTATGCTTTTCGGCTCCAAAACTTGGACCGAACCACAAAAGGAGGGGGAGTATCAATATTCATCAAAGATACCCACACCTCCAGGTTGGTGGCACAGCACGAAGCATCAGAGACTATCCATGTGCAACTAACAGTGGGTAAAACTGTCTTCCAGTTTATAGCCTGCTACAGACCACCCTCCCAAACCCAGGAACCCCACTCGGCCTTCCTGAGAACACTGGAAAATATGAAAGTCTCTCCAAACACCATTATATTGGGCAACTTCAACTACCCAAACATAGACTGGGAGCATTACTCTAGCTCCAACACCCTAGCCCAAAGGTTCCTAGCATTTATAAACTCAAATGCTATGGAACAACTTGTTACCACTCCCACAAAAGGGGAAAACATATTGGACCTGATCATCACCAACATGGGGGCTCTATGCTCCAGACCAGAAGTGTATCCCTCACTGGTAAGATCAGACCATAAACTAATCTCACTGGATATTCACATCCCGACCCCACCCCCTGCCCAGAAAACCACAGTGAAAACCTCTATAAAGCAAATTTCACACTCCTCAAAACCGAGGTGGAATCCTTCAAAGCCCCCGGTCCTGTGGAAAATACGGCCCAGACCGCAGAATCCTTTATAAACGCATTCTATGAACACCTTCAGGAATGCATGGATCATGCAATCCCAAATAAAACCAAGACCCAATCCTCCAAAGGCAGGCATCCTGTCTGGTGAACCCAGCCATAAACAAACTATACAATAGAAGGAGGAAGCTACTACATGATAGAGCAAAATCACAAAAAGGGAAGGCATCTCTGATCAGTATTAGCAAAAAACCACGGGCACTCATAAAATCATCTAAGGCCAGCTTCGAGAGAAAAATTGCACAGGACACTAAGGATAATCACAAGGCTTTCTTTAGTTAGTTAAGAACATGGGTGGGAATTCCCAGATATGCTCAGAATTAGTCCAAAATGACAAAAAATACACCGAACCCGCAGACATTGCCAACATCCTAGCTGACAGGTTCAGTGCAAACTCCCCCCCCCTCCCCACCAAAAGGGCAAATATCTATCCCAGCAGAGTGCTGCCCCCCTGACATCTCAGATGTTCAGGTAAGAGCCGCCCTCTCCAAAGCAAAAAATACAGCATCAATGGGACCAGACGGTGTCCCAGGCTGCGTCCTACATGAACTCCAAGAAGAGCTAAACCCAAACATAAAATTACTGTTCAATCTCAGCCTTACTACAGAATATGTACCCAAAGAGTGGCGTACAGCAACAGCGGTCCCTCTCCACAAAGGTGGTGCCTCAACAGATCCTGGAAACTATCGCCCCATAAGCCTGACTAGCTTGGTCTGCAAAGCTATGGAAAGGATCATCATGGACCGCATAAATAAAGATATTGGGGACCTACAGACACTGGATCCTACCCAGTTTGGCTTTGTTAAGGGCAGATCCTGCCTCTTAAACCTGGTCAGTTTCTTTGAAACAGTCACCAAGGCCATTGACAAGGGGAAGGTGGTCCACACAGCCTACCTGGACCTCGCAAAAGCCTTTGATACAATACCCCACTTGGGCATTATAGATAAGCTCACCAGCTTAAATATAAACCCCTATGTCACTAGATGGGTTGCAAACTGGCTCAAGGACAGAACCCACATGGTTAGAATTGCTGGAGCCATGTCAGACTCCAATCCAGTTACAAGTGGCATCCCACAAGCCTCAGTCCTGGGACCTCTCTTGTTCGGTATATATTTCTTGGAGGTACAGGCCAACACGGAAGGACTGTGGCTGACCAAGTTCGCAGATGACTGCAAACTAGGCGCCATAATCGACTCTCCAGCCGACACAAGCATTCTACAAAAGGGCCTCATAGAAACAGACAACTGGTGCCAGAGTCATGGCCTCAAGCTAAATGCCAAAAAGTGTATAGTCATCCCCTTTGGCAAAAACAAAGTGCCCACAAATTACCACATTGATGGTAATCCATTAAGTACAAAAGAAGTAATTAGGGACCTGGGGACCCAAGTTGATAGCAATCTCTCATTTGAAAACCACATGGCCAAAGTGGTTAGAAAAACATTTTATATAGCCCACCTAATCATGAAGGGATTCACATCTAGATCACGGGAGGTCATCGTGCCTCTTTACTCATCCCTCATCAGGCCCATAATTGAGTACAATGCCCTTTTTGGGGATGTACCTTACCAGACACCTGCAGCAACTGGAAAGACCCCAAAAGAACCTCAGCAAGAGGATCAAAGGGCTCAAACAGATGCCATGTGCTGCCCGGTAAAACAATCTCCAGCTCTACTCAGTGGCATACCGCCTGCTCAGAGGCGATCTGTGCCTGATGTATAAAGCCATGTCCAACCCGGAATTAATGGACATGTTGCACCTCAGGAAATCCAAATCCCATCGAGCTACGAACTCGAGAGACTTGAACCTCAGCACTGAAACAAATAGGACATGCTGGAGGGACAGATTCATAACCCAGAGGCTCCCTTCACTCTGGAATAAAATCCCAGTCCAGGTTAGGCAGAGTCCCTCATTGACTCTCTTCAAGAGGAATCTTAATGAGTAGATGGAAGATCGTAGGTTTACCCCGGGTATCACTTCTGTGTCACTGTTAGACAGAGGCACAGTATGCTAACCTCAAAAAAGGGCATAGAAAAATTCATTTAAAATGGGTGGCAAAAGCCAAACACACTCTGGCTAGGCTTATAAATGCCCTAGGGCAGATAGCCTAGTATGAACCTATGAACCTATGACAACCCGAAGAAGGAATCACTCAAAATGCAAATTTATTTAGCACTTTCGTCTCGACCGTACAAGAGACTTTTTTAGAATAAATTAACTTAGGAAGCAGCCATCTTATATATACTTCTCCTCTGATTAAGACACCTATTAACACATTTAAAGATGCAGTGAACATACTTAAAAATTTTAAATCAAAAATATACCCAAATACCTTATGTAACAAGTTAAAACAAATAAGCATTCAGATTGCACATCGGTATTACCATTCTGAGCTAGTTTTTAATTTTAAAGTGCTATGAATAGATCATTGATCATTCAGGTCAAGGAGGATTCATAGGTGTGTACTAGGCTAATGGCCCTGGAGTTTTTACAAGCCTAGCCCATAGGATTACCCTGGCATCGTGTCACCTGACCTTAGTTCCCAGTGCCTCTGTTGAGTAAAGCCACTGGAGTGATCCCTGGGGTGAATTTTCTATTTTCCATCCACTCATCAAGATTTTTCTTGAAGAGGGTCAGTGAGGTGCTCAGCTTGACATGTATGGGAAGTCTATTCCATAGCATGGGCAGTCGCTGGGTTATGAACCTGTCCCTCTAGCATGTTCTGTTGATTGTGGTAATGAGGTTGAGGTCTCTGAAGCGTGTGATATGGAGGGATTTGGACTTCTTTAGATGTAGCATTTCTATCAGAGCTGGATCAGACATGGCTTTGTAAGTTAAGCAGAGATCGTCTCTAAGTAGGCGATATGAGACAGAGAATAGTTGGAGTTTTTTTAGTCTTTCCATATAGGACAAATGTTTAAGGCCTAGGATCCTCTTTGTGAGGTACTTTTGCGGCCTCTCCAGTTGTTGCAGGTGTTTAATGAGGTACATGCCAAATGGGGGATTGTACTCAATGATTGGATTTATGAGGGAAGAGTAGAGGGAGACAATGACCTCTTTCTTCCTGGATCCAAAACTCTTAGTAATGAGATGTGCCACATAGAAGGGCTTTTTGACCACAGTGGCAAAGTGGTGGTCAAAAGAGAGGCTGCTGTCAAACTGTCGTCCCAGATCTCTTATAACACCTTCTGTGTTGAGTGAACTTCCATCGATGTGGTAATTAATGGGAACCAGATTTTTCCTAATGGGGATAACAACACATTTTTTTGGCATTGAGCATAAGACCATGGTTCTGACACCAGTTGTTGGTCTCAATGAGACCTTTATGTAGGATGTCAACATCACTCGGGGAATTAATAATAGCTTCCAACTTGCAATCGTTTGTGACCTTTGTCAGCCAGAGTCCCTTCGTGTTGGCCTGGACTTCAGAGAAGTAGATACCAAACAGGAGGGGACCCAGGACCAAACCCTGTGGGACTCCACTCGTGACTGGAGTCAGCTACATTCACACTGTGGGTTGTACCTTTCAGCCAGTTTGCAACCCTGGTGACTGACTCAAAGAAGTTGACTAAGTTGAGCAGGCATGATCTACCCTTCACAAAACCAAACTGTGTGGGATCCAGAATTTGGGGATTCCCTGTATCCTTGTATATTATGTCTATGATGATGTGTTCCATAGCTTTGTATATCAGACTTGTCAGGCTAATGGGGCAATAATTCCCAAGGTCTGTAGACACTCCTCCTTTGTGGAGAGGGATGACTGTAGCAGTGTGCCATTCAGTAGGGACAAAGCCTGAGGTGAGGCTGTGATTGAACAGGGCACACAGCTGAGGTGCCAGTTCACTCTGTAGTTCATGTAGAACACAGCCATGGATATTGTCAGGCCCCATAGAAGCTGTATTCTTGGCCTTGGACAGTGCTGTTTTAACCTGTGCAGCAGTAATACTGTGTGCCTGGCAATCTACTGGTATTGTGTCTGGTCCCATGGGGGGAGGGGGAAAGCTGGCACTGAATCTGTCGGCCAGTATATTGGCAATATCTGTTGGTTCGGTATAGGAGGCACCATTGTGCAGTAGCTCAGAGCAAATCTTGGAATTGCCATGGAGATTCTTTACATAATTATAGAAGGCCTTGTAGTTGTCTTTACTATTTGTTGCAATTCTGTTTTCATAGCTAGCTTTAGACGATTTGATGAGGGCTTTGTTGAGGTTGATAATGGAGTTTTTCCAGTCTTGGGACTTCACCTTATTCCGCATCAGTTTCAGCATTACAGGGTTACAACATTTAATCTCAGCTGCCACTGTAATTCTTTGAATTCTAAAAATTCATTATACGAGCCACCCCTCTGTCCTAGATTGACATGGTCTGTGACAACAAATTTAAAAAAGTGTTGATTATGTATTGACAGATGTCTAACCAAAGATACCATAAATAGACTCATGGAATTTTTTAGGTACTTGCATTCCACAACCAGATTCTTGAAGTTTGCCATGAATGTGCCTGAAGAAGCTATCAAATTTTTAGACATTACATTGTCTAAAAATAGAGGGGTGAATTTACTTCGAATATATATAGAAAACCCACCTACTCAAATACCCTACTACATTACTCCAGTTTTCATCCACACCACCAGAAAAAATCTTTAGTAAAAGGGCCATGTGTGCATTTGGCTAGAATGGTCTCAGATGCAGATGAATTTTTGAAGCAATGCAACATATTCAAAGACATATTTTTAAAGAGGGGCTACCCAGAGGTGTTTCTTAATGAGATTTTTCAAGAGGTAATATACAAAAGTGAAATGGGTCATTTTACCCGCCTTATGGGTGTCTCAATACCCCCTCATCTAAACAAAATGTGAAGGTTGATAACAACAATTTTAATTGGGTATTAGTTTTAACCTTCAACAGGGAGTTTTTTGACATTACACGTATTATTGAGAAATACTGGTTTATATTTACTATAGAACCTCATTATATTAAAATAGTGGGGGAAAACCCATAATAGTTTACAGAAGGACACTTGTTTCAAACACATGGTGGAAATAGAAGAGGTTAGTGAATTTGTAGGTAGGATGTTTAAGTGTGGAGCGTGTACCCAGTGCCAGCATATTGTAGAAACTGACTTGGTGATTGTACATAACTATGGATCCATTCTTTTGAAAAAGAAGTATAGCTGCAATTCTAAAGGGGTGGTATTTATACATACATATATATATATATATATATATATATATATATATATATCAAAATATGACTAAAAAACTTGTAACCAAGGAAAATCTATCACCAAAAACACACACCACGTCCCGGCACTATGAAGGCTGTCCTTTATCTCTCTTTTGGTCTGCTGCACCTCCGTAATGTTTTTACCAGCATAAACCACGAATAACGAATAGTTAGAAGCTAATTTCTTTAATTAAACGAACAAAACAAGTTTAAAAACTTCACAGATTTAGCGCTTTCATCTCCCACAACGGAGACTTCTTCAGAATCAGTTAAAAACTAATTAGTTTTTAACTGATTCTGAAGAAGTCCGTTAATTAAAGAAATTAGCTTCTAACTATTCGTTATTCGTGGTTTATGCTGGTAAAAACATTACGGAGGTGCAGCAGACCAAAAGAGAGATAAAGGACAGCCTTCATAGTGCCGGGACGTGGTATATATCAAAATACTTGAAAGAGTAGTACATACACAACTAATGCTATACCTTCTAGAAAATAACCTTATATCAGCATCACATGGATTTCATCCCTCCCATAGTACCACAACAGCCCTATTATCCTATACCAACATAATCAACACCCACAGAAACAACAGACTTTTTGTATCCTCTATTTTCTTAGACTTATCCAAGGCCTTTGACATGGTCAACCACAGTATGCTTCTCAAAACTCTGTCTACCCTTAACCTAAACTCCCTCACTATATCATGGTTCAGCAGCTATTTATCAAGCCGACAGCAAGCAGTTCTATGCAGGACCAACTATCCTCCCTTCTACCTGTATCTATTGGAGTCCCTCAAGGCTCCATTCTTGGTCCCTTACTATTCTCTATATATTTACAAATCAGATAGCTGCTTCCTCTCCTTCTGTCTCTATAGTGCAATATGCTGATGACACTACTATCATTTGTGCTGCCCCTACCCTAAAGAAGCTACAAACAATAACCCAACACAGCTTCACTCTGGCTGAAGCATGGTTTTCTACCATAAAACTTTTACTCAATCCCAAAAAAACAAAACTAATTCTCTTCAGCCCAGGTAGATCCCCTGCACTGAATGACTTCATCATTAACTCCAAGGACAATACCACAATCACCCCAACAGCACAAACTAAACTCCTAGGAGTAGTAATCAATAAAAAACTCAAATTTGATATACACATAGCCCAAACACTTAAAAAAGTTCACAAAAAGCTAGGCCTCTTGTATAGGAATAAGCAATTCATGATCAATTATACCCAAGCCACCATTGCCAGAACCCACCTATTATCCACCCTACTGTATGCCTCACCAATCCTGACTAATCTTCGCCACAGTGAACAAAGCAAAATGGCATCTTGCTACAACAAGATTGCCAAATTTGCCACAGGTGCCTCAAATAGAGCCCACCACTGTCTTTCCCTCAAACAGCTCAACTGGCTTGAGCTGCCTCAATTACTTCTTACCACTCAACTCTCCAAAGCCCACAAACTATATTACCTCCCAAATAAAATCCCCATTTTACAAGACCTAATACAACCCTACACCACCACCCGAGCTTTAAGGTCAACAGACCAAAATCACACAAATGTCATCAAACATAGGAATGAGGCTGGCAAATCTCTTTTTGCCTGCTCTATAGCAAAAGTCTGGAACTCACTTCCAAAACACATAACTTCTACAGGTTCTGCTCCACAATTTAAAAAAACTACTTAACACCCACTACTTTAACAACTGGCTATACCCATGAGACTCCCCAGGCTAATCCTCTACATTTGCAGTGATACAATGATTCTACCAAGGATCTAATTCTGCCTAACCTCTGTATATTAATTCTTAACTAACGATGTTCTATTCTGTTCATATTTACTTATTTATCTCTGAAGACAGTTAAACATTTACCTACATACAAGTGGTATGCTTCTGGAATACAATAATTGTATCTATACATATATCTGTGAAGAAATGTAAAATATGTTCTTGTATAATATTGTATCCATTTAGGAGAAAGTGTTGTAATTCATAAAATTGTTATTTGTTAGACTGTTTTTTAAGTAGAGCTTTTCTCCCCGGGCCTCCACTAAAAATGGACCTGTGTCCAGTCGGACTTTCCCGGTCAACAAATGAAAAATAAAATAGATTAAAAAAAAAAATATATATATATATATATATATATATATATATATATGTATATATGTCAAGAAAGCCCAGCATTTTATATAGGAAAAACATCAAACAGGTTCCAGCCCTTGTATAGTATACAAAAGCAGGACAGGAATAATGCTTTGGTTAGATATCTGTCAATACATAATCAACACTTTTTTAAATTTGTTGTCATAGACCATGTCAATCTAGGACAGAGGGGTAGCTCGTATAATGAATTTTTAGAATTCAAATTACAGTGGCAGCTGAGATTAAATGCTGTAACCCCCCCCCCCCCCTGGCCTGAATGATCAATGATCTATTCATAGCATTTTAAAATTAAAAGCTAGCTCAGAATGGTAATACCTATGTGCAGTCTGGATGTTTATTTGTTTTAACTTGTTACATAATGCATTTGGGTATATTTTTGATTTAAAATTTTTAAGTGTGTGTGCTGCGTCTTTAAATGTGTAATTCTTTGTTAATAGGCGTCTCAATCAGGGGGGGGGGGGTTAAGTGTATATATAAGATGGCTGCTTCCTAAGTTAATTTATTCTGAAGAAGTCTCTTGTACTGTCAACATGAAAGTGCTAAATAAATTTGCACTTTGAGTGGTTCCTGCTTCAGGTTGTCATCTGTTTAACTTATTATTTTATTTATTTATTTTACATGTGTTTACTGAGTTAGTCCAACTGGACACATGTCCTTTTTCTGTGGAGGCCCAGGGAGAAAAACTCCAGCCACAGTAAGATACAAAAATATGAAAAGATGTATTCAGATATGGCACAAAACTGTATGATACAAGTCAAGACATGCTTAGTAGGAAAATACTAGACTATTAAATAGACCTACCTTATACAGGTCATTAAGGCTAAGTACCCAAATAGAATATAATAATATCAATCTAATATTACAGGAACAACAGGTCATTATTGGCATTTTATACGTGTGGAGTAAGACTCAAAGAAGGAAGCTGAATAAAATAGTCATAACAGCTATGAGATTGTTTGCTATATGCTACATGGAGGCATTGAAGAGAGATTCATGTTTACAGAATGTTAAAGATAATATTGAAGAAGCAGAAGTTGGAGTTATACTTGATAGTGGTAGCTGAGTGGTAGAAAAGCAATTGGAGAGGTGCTTGTGGAGAATGAATAGTTATTTATCAGCCGGGGGTTGTGCAAGGGCATGTTCATTTCCTAAGGTGATAGTTTTTTAAGGCTGGTTTAAATATTGATAGAGATGATAGGGAGGTAAAATTAGTTGGTAAGACATTTTATAGTTTACCTATATAGTTTGAAAAGAGGGAGTCACCTGCTTGATTTTCGGCTATATTAGTTTGTATGTGGTTTCGGTTGGTGGAACTGAGTGGTCTGGCAGTAGCATAAAGTTTAAGAAGAGTTTGTAAGACAGGTATTTTTTCAGGCACTGAGTGGAATTTGTTGACCACTGAGAGTTGTGTGCAGTGAAGGAGTTGGGGAAGTTCTAACCAACTGAGCTGTTTGCATGTGAGGCAATGATAAGATGTAGCTGGTGAATTTGTGGCAAATCTTGCTATTTTATTGCATCAGGTTTCCAGTTTTTGCAATTCATATTTCTTAAGGTTAATGAGAATGGGTGCTGCATATAGTAAGGTGGAGAGTTGGTAGGTTTGGGCAATGGCTATTTTGGTATTGTTTGCGAAGTAGTGGTTGTTCCTATGTAGGGTACCGAGTTTTTTGTGTACTTTCTTAACTGTCTGAGATATATGAATATCAAGTCTAAGTTTATGGTCAGTTTCTATACCCAGTAGTTTAGTGTGCAGTGAGTGGGTTATGCAGCTATTGTTATGGGAGGTGATGTAGAAAGTATTAGGGGAGGGATGAGTTTTGGTAGGAGAGAATAGTAATAGTTTTTTTTTTTTTTTTAGGGTTTAAGATTAAATTAGCATTCATTAGCTAGGACTCAACTTCTTGAAAGACTTTCTTAGTAAGTGTCTGAAGTTCTGGTAGGGAGGGTGCAAAACATATCACAGTTGAGTTGTCTGCATATTGGATAAGTGACGCATGAGAGGCTGAAAGATGGAGGTTATTAGTAAATACTGAGAATAGGAGTGGACCTAACATAGAGCTTTGGGGCACCCCCAGTTCAACTGGTAATAAGGGTGATAAGGTCTGTTGCCATGAGACTGCTTGTTGATATCCTGTGAGGTAATCTTTGAACCATGCAAGGGTGGAATTACAGAAATGTAGGTCTGAGAGGGTGTTAAGGAGGTTGGGTAAGGGAGACCTTGTCAAGTGCTTTTGACAGGTCCAAGAAAATTGAAGAGGCATAGTGATTGTTGCTCCTGTGAAGATTAATGGTGTTATAAAATGACAATAGTGCGGTTGTTGTCTTATGGAATGGCCTAAATCCGTGTTGGGTATTGGTTAGATGTTTCTTATTAAGTAGGTAGGCTATGCTCTGTTTATGAATTACTCTTTCTAGAATTTTAGAGAGTGGTGACAATATTGCATTTGGTTGATAGTTGTTAAGATCTGTTGATGGGCCACGTGTGTGTGTGTGTGTGTGTGTGTGTGCGTGTGTGCGTGTGTGCGTGTGTGCGTGTGTGTGTGTGTGTGTGTATTTGTGTATGCATACATAAATATATATATATATATATATATATATATATATATATATATATATACATATATATCTATATGTGTGTGTGTGTGTGTGTGTGTGTGTGTGTGTGTGTACACACACACTACAAAGTATAGGCAGACAGATGTCTACAATTCACATTGTTTGTCTCAAAAAGATGAGTCCAGAGAAACATCAGTGCCCGAAACCAGCTTTAACTTCTTACACTGGAATTCTTATTAGAAGATTATTTTATTGGAGGCAAGCCTTCACATCCCACATGTTAGCTATTTAGGGTCACACAAATGTAAGTAAGTGCAGTACTCATTTTCCAACCAGTGATCTCTAATTAAGGAAGTTGCAGAGAGACTTTAAATTGTATTTTTCTAAAGTGACTTCATCTATGATAGTACATCTCTTTCTCTTGCCTTTGATTCCACTCTCTGCTATCTTTCAATTTAATGCTCATAACTGATCAAACGTTGGTGCTTTCACAATATTCTTAATTAGGTTCATACAATAAGAAATACAAATTTTTGGCACCCAGGCAGAAGTATTTATTTTTACTGAATCCATGTTTTCATATATTTATTCACTGATTTATGTACTCAGCACATTGGTGCTAACATCTTCTGTGACATGGGGTGGGAAGTTGTCATAATGGTTAAGGTGTTTGTCTTACAGACACAAGGTACAGGGTTTGATTCTCGCATGGAGTAATTGGCTAGGCTTAAAATGGCCCACCAGGGCAGTTAACCTAGTACTAACCTATGAACCTATGAACTTATTATAAGAAGCCATATTAGTGTAAGGATGATACATTTCCTGCAAGTCCTGCCTGTATATCACCATCTTGTATAAACCATAACTGAATAGTAGTAGTGCAATACAAAGCAAATTTACATTAAACACAGAAAGTCACACCTAGTACCCAAAGATTTAATAAGGGTGTTACATAACTTATGTTTTGTAAGCTTGGCTGAGGATATGTACAACCTACCACGTAGCAGTGATGCTATCTGACAGATAAAAAGATTCTTACTTTGTATTTATTCTTTGATGATCAGGTTAGTCCCACTAAACTAGTGGCTTCATTCCATGGGAGATCCAAGGTGGTATTTACACTATTAATGGAAATTTGACAGGAGCATTGGGGAAAGGCCGGTGTTATAAAAGAAATTAAAAAATGGTTGTGGGGGAAAGATTGGGCAGGATAGAAATTTGAGAAATGTATAATGTAAACAGGAATGCTATTTTTATAGACATGTAAATATTGCATAACTATTCATTCTATATGTAAATATGTGAATATGTTAATAAAAATAGAATACGCCTACTATTTTTAATATATGCTGTGGGATCTTTTACATCTGCCAGAGCTAACACCAATTCAAGCAAATGGGACCTTAGTTAAACACCTCCTCTGAAGGATGGTGCTCTGTGTGTGTGTGTGTGTGTGTGTGTGTGTGTGTGTGTGTGTGTGTGTGTGTGTGTGTGTGTGTGTGTGTGTGTGTGTGTGTGTAATTATACAATGCATGATTGACAGTGTAATTATCTAATATTAAATGCATACAAAAAAAACTTAAGTTCAAACACTCAACTAGAACAGAGCTCACATAAATACAACAAAAAAAGGTACTTGGATACTGATGCTTTCCACAGTGACCTTTTCATATAAGGGATACAATATTTACAAACATAATGTGCATTCCTATACATAGGTTGTGCATTTTGGGCCTTGTAAATACTCATAACATGGACACTACTCATAAACCCAAATGGCCATGAAATTATACTGCTTACACAAGGACCTTACAGATGTGGGCTCCACATAGAGCACATTGATAGGAGGCTCCTGATACAACAGACCTACAAACCTCCAGCTGTACTTATTTTCTGCAGCGTAAATAGCACAGGGAATCTTGATAGTTCTATGATTGCTATAGATGTTAGCACCCCATGCAATTAACAGGTGTGCCTGGGAGACTAACGGCTGCACTCGGGGAGTACAGGTACATTTACCAATTTTTCCTTATTTGGGATTCTTTGTCCTCACCACCTGTTGATCATCAGCCTGTTTTTGCTAAATGCCCAATTCATTCTCCCGTCACTGTGGGTGAGGTTTGGATGGGGGGGGGGGTCATCTTTTAAGTAGTCATTAAGGATGGTTCAAGATTTCTTCTTTTTATCTTTTTCAGCTCTGTCCCCTGCATGTGCCTAGTGGCAGCCCATGGACAGGAACTGCAATAGGCATTAGTGCTACAGTACTCCTACATTTGTATGGAGTTGACATCAGCTGCAGCCCTGCCCACTCCCAGGAAGCACCTCTTGGTTGTTTCTCTGCTTTCCACTGGATAAATCAACCCATGCGCATGTGCTCCTGGACACGTGCTCTCCCTCCCCCGTAGGATGGTAACACCCCTCCACCCTGCCTATGTTGTCATGTGCCCAAGCTGCTACTTAAATTCAGACTGCCTGAGATGTAGTCAGGTCTTTATCTTGCTATAGTACTAATTTAGACAAGCAAAATTACTAATTTTGAGGAACCAGTGTTACTAGGGACAAGCACACCAGACAGATGTGTGATAGTACAGCACGTATCTCTGTTGACCGCTACACCAATGCACATCTCTGCACCATCAGTAAACATCTCTGGTACCTTCAGTACACATCTCTAGCATGTTGTATTACAATATCTAGCACACATAGCACTATAGTGATTGACAGCACCATATCTACTTCCACTGCAATGTACATACTGTGAACAGATCAATTTAGCAGCTACTCTGCAGGCTTGAGCAACGAAAAATTCTTAAATATCTACAACTCTTCACTTATGTATACAGAGCAGACATGATGTGAATCTGTTCTCTGTATAAAATCTACTGCAGGACCGATTGTAGCTCATGCAGAGGTACAGCATCATCACACATAAGTGGTGGCAGGATGTGCACAGTTGTATTGGCTGGATAAACATTAAATAAATTGTGGCAGTCTATGGTGCTGTCAGACATGTTTGTCATTTATGTAACACAGTGGGATGGATGTCATTAGTATAGTGATTCAAGTAACACAGTGGGATGGATGTCATTAGTATAGTGATTCTTGTAACACAGTGGGGTGCATCTCATTAGTATGGTTATTCTTGTAATACACTGGGGTGAATCTCATTAGTATGGTGATTCTTGTAACACAGTGGGGTGCATCTCATTAGTATGATGATGCTTGTAATGCAGTGGGGTGCATCTCATTAGTATGGTGATTCTTGTAATGCAGTGAAGTGCATCTCATTAGTATGGTGATTATTGTAATACAGTGGGGTGCATATCATTAGTATGGTGATTCTTGTAATGCAGTGGGGTGCATCTCAGTATGGTGATTCTTGTAATTTAGTGGGGTGCATCTCATTAGTATATTGATGCTTGTAATGTAGTGGGGTGCGTCTCACTAGTATGGTGATTTTTGTAAGGCAGTACAGTGCATCTCATTGGTATGGTGATTCTTGTAATGCAGTGGATTGCATCTCATTCATATGGTCATACTTGTAATCCAGTGGGGTGCATGTCATTACTATGGTGATTCTTGTAGTGCAGTGGAGTGCATCCCATAAGTAAGGTGATTCTTGTAATGCAGTGGGTTGCATCTCATTTGTATTATGATACTTGTAATGCAGTGGGGAGCATCCCATTAGTATGATGATACCTGTAACACAGTGGGGTGCATGTCATTAGTATGATGATGCTTGTAATGCAGTGGGGTGCATCCCATTAGTATGATGATGCCCATAATGCAGTGGGGTGCATCACATTAGTATGATGATGCTTGTAATGCAGTGTGGTGCATCCCATTAGTATGATGATGCTTGTAATGCAGTGGGATGCAGCTCATTCATATGGTGATTCTTGTAATGCAGTGGAATGCATCCCATTAGTATGATGATGCCCATAATGCAGATGGGTGCATCTCATTAGTACGGTGATTCTTGTAATGCAGTGGGGTGCATCCCATTAGTATGATGATACCCGTAACACAGTGGGGTGCGTGTCATTAGTATGATGATGCTTGTAATGCAGTGGGGTGCATCCCATTATTATGATGATGCCCATAATGCAGTGTGGTGCATCACATTAGTATGATGATAATTGTAATGCAGTGTGGTGCATCCCATTAGTATGATGATGCTTGTAATGCAGTGGGATGCAGCTCATTCATATGGTGATTCTTGTAATGCAGTGGAGTGCATCTCATTAGTATGATGGTTATTGTAATCCAGTGGGATGCATCTCATTATTATGGTGATGCTTGTAATGCAGTCGGGTGCATCTCATTCATATGGTGATTCTTGTAATGCAGGGGGTGCATTACATTAGTACAGTAATTCTTGTAAAGCAGTGGAGTGCATTTCATCCATATGGTGATTCTTGTAATGCAGTGGAGTGCATTTCATTACTATGGCAATTCTTGTAATGCAGTGGGGTGCATCTCATTAGTATGATGATTCTTGTAATGTAGTGGAGTGAATCTCCTTAGCATGGTGATTCTTGTAATGCAGTGGGCTGCATGTCATTAGTATGATGACGCTTGTAATGCAGTGAGAAGAAGCCCATTAGTATGGTGATTCTTGTAATGCAGTGGGGTGTATTACTTTAGTACAGTGATTATTGTAATAATGCAGTGGGGTGCATCTCATTCGTATGGTGATACCATAACAAAGTGGGGTGCATGTCATTAGTATGATGATGCTTGTAATGCAGTGGGGTGCATCCCATTAGTATGATGATACCCATAATGCATTTGGGGTGCATCTCATTAGTATGATGATGCTTGTAATGCAGTGGGGTGCATCCCATTAGTATGATGATGCTTTTAATGCAGTGGGGTGCAGCTCATTCGTATGGTGATTCTTGTAATGCAGTGGAGTGCATCTCATTAGTATGATGGTTATTGTAAAACAGTGGGATGCATCTCATTACTATGGTGATGATTGTAATGCAGTTGGGTGCATCTCATTTATATGGTGATTCTTGTAATGCAGGGGGTGCATTACATCAGTACAGTAATTCTTGTAATGCAGTGGAGTGCATTTCATCCATATGGTGATTCTTGTAATGCAGTGGGGTGAGTTTAATTACTATGACAATTCTTGTAATGCAGTGGGGTGCATCTCATTAGTATGGTGAGTCTTGTAATGCAGTGGGGTGCATCTCCTTAGCATGGTGATTCTTGTAATTCAGTGGGCTGCATCTCATTAGTATGATGATGCTTGTAATGCAGTGAGGAGAATCCCATTAGTATGGTGATTCTTGTAATGTAGTTGGGTGTATTACATTAGTACAGTGATTCTTGTAATAATGCAGTGGGGTGCAACTCATCATATGGTGATTCTTGTAATGCAGTGGGATTTATTACATTAGTACAGTGATTCTTGTAATGCAGTGGGGTGCATATCATTCATATGGTGATTCTTGTAATGCAGTGGGGTGCATTTCATTAGTATGGTGATTCTTGTAAGGCGGTGCAGTGCATTGCATTAGTATGGTGATTCTTGTAATGCAGTGGATTGCATTTCATTCATATGGTCATACTTGTAATCCAGTGGGGTGCATCTCAATACTATGGTGATTCTTGTAGTGCAGTAGGGTGCACCTCATTTGTATGGTGATACGTGTAATGCAGTGGGGAGCACTGGACTGCAATGGGGTGCATGTCATTATTATGGTGTTTCTTGTAATGCAGTGGGGTGCATCCCATTAGTATGATGATGCCCATAATGCAGAGGGGTGCATCTCATAAGTATGGTGATTCTTGTAATGCAGTGGGGTGCATCCCATTAGTATGATGATACCTGTAACACAGTAGGGTGCATCTCATTAGTATGCTGATGCTTGTAATGCAGTGGGGTGCATCTCATTAGTATGATGATGCCCATAATGCAGTGGGGAGCATCTCATTAGTATGATGATGCTTGTAATGCAGTGGGGTGCATCCTATTAGTATGATGATGCTTGTAATGCGGTGGGGTGCAGCTCATTTGTATGGTGATTCTTGTAATGTGGTGGAGTGCATCTCATTAGTAAGATGGTTATTGTAATCCAGTGGGGTACATCTCATTACTATGGTGATGTTGTAACGCAGTCGGGTGCATCTCATTCATATGGTGATTCTTGTAATGCAGGGGGGTGCATTAAATTAGTACAGTGATTCTTGCAATGCAGTGAAGTGCATTTCATCCATATGGTAATTCGTGTAATGAAGTGGGGTGCATTTCATTACTATGGCAATTCTTGTAATGCAGTCGGGTGCATCTCATTAGTATGGTGATTCTTGTAATGCAGTGGTGTGCATCTCCTTAGCATGGTGATTCTTGTAATGCAGTGGGCTGCATCTCATTAGCATGATGATGCTTGTAATGCAGTGAAGAGAATCTCATTAGTATGGTGATTCTTGTAATGCAGTGGGGTGTATTATATTAGTACAGTGATTCTTGTAATGCACTGGGGTGCATCTCATTCGTATGGTGATTCTTGTAATGCAGTGGAGTGTATTACATTAGTACAGTGATTCTTGCAATGCAGTGTGGTGCATCTCATTCGTATGGTGATTCTTGTAATGCAGTGGAGTGCATATGATTCGTATGGTGATTCTTGTAATGCAGTGGGGTGCATCCCATTAGTATGGTGATGCCCATAATGCAGAGGGGTGCATCTCATAGGTATGGTGATTCTTGTAATGCAGTGGGGTGCATTCCATTAGTATGATGATACCCGTAACACAGTGGGGTGCATCTCATTAGTATGCTGATGCTTGTAATGCAGTGGGTGCATCCCATTAGTATGATGATGCCCATAATGCAGTGGGGTGCATCTCATTAGTATGATGATGCTTGTAATGCAGTGAGGAGAAGCCCATTAGTATGGTGATACTTGTAATGCAGTGGGGTGTATTACATTAGTACAGTGATTCTTGTAATAATGCAGTGGGGTGCATCTCATTCATATGGTGATACCCGTAACAAAGTGGGGTGCATATCATTAGTATGATGATGCTTGTAATGCAGTGGGGTGCATCCCATTAGTATGATGATACCCATAATGCATTGGGGTGCTTCTCATTAGTATGATGATGCTTGTAATGCAGTGGGGTGTATCCCATTAGTATGATAATGCTTTTAATGCAGTGGGGTGCAGCTCATTCGTATGGTGGTTCTTGTAATGCAGTGGAGTGCATCTCATTAGTACGATGGTTATTGTAAAACAGTGGGATGCATCTCATTACTATGGTGATGCTTGTAATGCAGTTGGGTGCATCTCATTCATATAGTGATTCTTGTAATGCAGGGGGTGCATTATCTTAGTACAGTAATTCTTGTAATGCAGTGGAGTGCATTTCATCCATATGGTGATTCTTGTAATGCAGTGGGGTGAGTTTCATTACTATAGCAATTCTTGTAATGCAGTGGGGTGCATCTCATTAGTATGGTGATTCTTGTAATGCAGTGGGGTGTATCTCCTTAGCATGGTGATTCTTGTAATGAAGTGGGCTGCATCTAATTAGTATGATGATGCGTGTAATGCAGTGAGGAGAATCCCATTAGTATGGTGATTCTTGTAAAGCAGTTGGGTGTATTACATTAGTACAGTGATTCTTGTAATAATGCAGTGGGGTGCATCTCATCATATGGTGATTCTTGTAATGCAGTGGGGTTTATTCCATTAGTACATTGATTCTTATAATGCAGTGGGGTGCATATCATTCATATGGTGATTCTTGTAATGCAGTGGGGTGCATTTCTTTAGTATGGTGATTCTTGTAAGGTGGTGCAGTGCATCTCATTAGTATGGTGATTCTTGTAATGCAGTGGATTGCATCTCATTCATATGGTCATACTTGTAATCCAGTGGGGTGCATCTCAATACTATGGTGATTCTTGTAGTGCAGTGGGGTGCATCTCATTTGTATGGTGATACTTGTAATGCAGTGGGGAGCACTGGATTGCAATGGGGTGCATCTCATTAGTATGGTGTTTCTTGTAATGCAGTGGGGTGCATCCCATTAGTATGATGATGCCCATAATGCAGAGGGGTGCATCTCATAAGTATGGTGATTCTTGTAATGCATTGGGGTGCATCCCATTAGTGTGATGATACCCATAACACAGTGGGGTGCATCTCATTAGTATGCTGATGCCCATAATGCAGTGGGGTGCATCTCATTAGTATGATGATGTTTGTAATGCAGTGGGGTGTATCTCATTAGTATGATGATGCTTGTAATGCAGTGGGCTGCAGCTCATTTGTATGATGATTTTTGTAATGTGGTGGAGTGCATCTCATTACTAAGATGGTTATTGTAATCCAGTGGGGTACATCTCATTACTATGGTGATGCTTGTAATGCAGTCGGTTATACCTCATTCATATGGTGATTTATGTAATGCAGGGGGGTGCATTAAATTAGTACAGTGATTCTTGTAATGCAGTGGAGTGCATTTCATCCATATGGTGATTCGTGTAATGAAATGGGGTGCATTTCATTACTATGGCAATTATTGTAATGCAGTGGGGTGCATCTCATTAGTATGGTGATTCTTGTAATGCAGTGGGGTGCATCTCCTTAGCATGGTGATTCTTGTAATGCAGCGGGCTGCATCTCATTAGTATAATGATGCTTGTAATGTAGTGAGGAGAATCTCATTAGTATGGTGATTCTTGTAATGCAGTGGGGTGTATTACATTAGTACAGTGATTCTTGTAATGCAGTGGGGTGCATCTCATTCATATGGTGATTCTTGTAATGCAGTGGGGTGTATTACATTAGTACAGTGATTCTTGCAATGCAGTGTGGTGCATCTCATTCGTATGGTGATTCTTGTAATGCAGTGGAGAACATATCATTCGTATGGTGATTTTTGTAAGGCAGTGCAGTGCATCACATTAGTATGGTGATTCTTGTAATGCAGTGGATTGCATCTCATTCATATGGTCACATTTGTAATCCAGTGGGGTGCATCCCATTACTATGGTGATTCTTGTAATGCAGTGGGGTGCATCTCATTAGTATGGTGATTCTTGTAATGCAGTGGGGTGCATCCCATTAGTATGATGATGCCCTTAAGGCAGAGGGGTGCATCTCATTAGTATGGTGATTCTTGTAATGCAGTGGAGGGCACCCCATTTGTATGATGATGCCCGTAACACAATGGGGTGCATATCATTAGTATGATGATGCTTGTAATGTGGTGGTGTGCATCCCATTAGTATGATGATGCTTGTAATGCAGTGGAGTGCATCTCATTCGTATGGTGGTTCCTGTAATGTGGTGGAGTGCATCTCATTTGTATGATGATTATTATAATCCAGTGGGGTGCATCTCATTACTATGGTGATGCTTGTAATGCAGTCGGGTGCATCTCATTCATATGGTGATTCTTGTAATGCAGTGGGGTGCATTTCATTACTATGGCAATTCTTGTAATGCAGTGGGGTGCATCACATTAGTGTGGTGATGCTTGTAATGCAGTAGGGTGCATCTGCTTAGCACGGTGATTCTTGTAATGCAGTTGGCTGCATCTCATTAGTATGATGACGCTTGTAATGCAGTGAGGAGAATCTCATTAGTATGGTGATTATTGTAATGCAGTGGGGTGTATTACATTAGTACAGTGATTCTTGTAATGCAGTGGGGTGCATCTCATTCATATGGTGATTTTTGTAATGTAGTGGGGTGCATATCATTCATATGGTAATTATTGTAATGCAGTGGGGTGTATTTCATTAGTATGGTGATTCTTGAAATGCAGTGGAGTGCATCTCATTAGTATGGTGATTCTTGTAATGCAGTGAGGTACATCTCATTAGTACTGTGATTCTTGTAATGCAGTGAGGTGTTGTCAGTCTCCTACTTTGGACATAATAAAATAGTCTTCATGGGTTCTGTTCAAGCAGCTTTATTTTATACAAACACATCACTATAGAAGTTAACTGACTTTAACTTAAGTAACCTGCATACAAACTAACTATTGTGATTATAGATGCTCGCTCTCTGGCTTCACTCTTAAAATGGCACTGGAAAGAACATGCACCTCGTATTTATACGTGCATGCTCAGTACTTGGCATGTTTCTTAGAAACACAGCACTTACACTTTTATCTGCTGGTGCATTTCATTAGTATGGTGATTCATCGGTTCATAGGTTCATAAGTGTGTACTAGGCTAATGGCCCTGGAACCTTTACAAGCCTAGCCCATAGGATTACCCTGGCATTGTGCCATCCGATTTTAGTTCCCAGTGCCTCTGTCGAGTTGAGCCACTGGAGTGATCCTCTGGGTGAATTTTCTATTTCCCATCCACTCATCAAGATTTCTCTTGAAGAGGGCCAGTGAGGTGCTCTGTTTGACATGTATGGGAAATTTATTCCATAGCATGGGCAGTCTCTGGGTTATGAACCTGTCCTTCCAGCACATTCTGTTGATTGTGGTAATGAGGTTGAGGTCTCTGGAGCATGTGGTGTGGAGGGGTGTATATCATAACCGCAAAAGCTAAAAATACCGAATGGCATTACATCAAACATGAAACCATGAACGCTGACAATATCGAAGCCGCTGCACATCGAATTCTTACCCAGGGCAAGAATTCAGTGGGTCGTTCTGCGGCTTCTCTATTTCCTCCACTTTGGTGCAATCTCGGAGTTGGTATATTTAAGTAGGGGGGTGGCGGGCACATCCCCCAACATCGGAGTGTGTGTGGGGGGGTGAAGCCCCCCACATTAGACATAGATTTTTGCTGTGCTTGTGTTGTGTGTGTGTTTCTCGGAACAGCAACATTTTTCCCATGGAAAAAAATTTGCTGTTCTGAGCTTTTGATTATATCACATTTCAAACTTCCATGCTCAAGCTTATGGTGTTCAATATTTTGGAAGTTCGATAATGTGATATAGACCCAGTGCAGAGGGATTGGGATTTCTTTAGATGTAGCATTTCTAACAGAGATGGGTCAGACATGGGTTTGTAAGTCAAGCAGAGATCGCCTTTAAGTAGGCGATATGAGACAGAGAATAGTTGTGTTTTTTTTTAGTCTGTCCATATAGGACAAGTGTTTAAGGCCTAGGATCCTCTTTGTAAGGTACTTTTGCAGCCTCTCTAGTTGTTGCAGGTGTCTAGTGAGGTACGTGCCAAATGGGGCATTGTACTCGATGATTGGCCTAATGAGGGAAGAGTAAAGGGAGACAATGACCTCTTTCTTCCTGGATGCAAAACGCTTAGTAATGAGATGTGCCACATAGAAGGCCTTTCTGACTACAGTGGCAATGTGGTGGTCAAAAGAGATGTTGCTGTCAGCCTGTATTCCCAGATCTCTTATAATGCCTTCTGTGTTCAGTGGACTACTATCTATGTGGTAATTCATTGGAACTGGGTTTTTCCCAAAGGGGATGATGACACATTTTGTGGCATTGAGCTTAAGGCCATGATTCTGACATCAGTCATTGGTCTCTGTGAGGCCTTTTTGTAGGATGTCATCATCACTTGGGGAGTTAATAATGGCTCCCAACTTGCAATCGTCTGTGAACTTTGTCAGCCAGAGTCCCCTCGTTTTGGCCTGGACTTCTGAGAAGTAGATACCAAACAGGAGAGGACCCAGGACCGATCCTTGTGGGACTCCACTTGTGACTAGCCAGAAGTCTGACTTGGAGTCAGCTACTTTCACACTGTGGGTTCTATCTGTGAGCCAGTTTGCAACCCATCTAGTGATCTAGGGGTTGATGCTTATCTTAGTGAGTTTTTCTATGATTCCAGACTGGGAAATGGTATCAAAGGCCTTGGCCAGATCAAGGTAGGCTGTATGAACCACCTTGCCTTCATCCACAGCTTAGGCGACTCACTCAAAGAAGTCAACCAAGTTGAGCAGGCATGATCTACCCTTCACAAAACCAAACTGTGTGGGATCCAGAGTTTGGAGATTCCCTATATCCTTGTTTATTAGGTCCATGATGATGTGCCCCATAGTTTTGCATATCAGACTTGTCAGGCTAATGAGGCGATAGTTCCCAGGGTCTGGAGTCACTCTTCCTTTGTGGAGCAGGATGACTGTAGCAGTGCACCATTCAGTAGGGACAAAGCCTGAGGTGAAGCTGTGATTGAACAGGGCACAGTGAGGTACCAGTTCACTCTGTAGTTCATGTAGAACACAGTCAGGGATATTGTCAAGTCCCATAGATGTTATATTCTTGGCCTTGGACAGTGCTGTTTTAACCTGTGCAGCAGTAATACTCGGTACCTGGCAATCTACTGGTATTATGATTGGTCCTTTGGGGAGGGAGAGGCGTAATGTTGGCACTGAATCTGTCGGCCAATATATTGGCAATATCTGTTGGCTCACTATAGGAGGTACCATTGTGCAGTAGCTCAGAACAAATCTGTCTGTTGCTGTGGCGATTCCTTACATAACTATAGAAGACCTTGCAGTTGTCTTTACTGTCTGCTGCAATTCTGTTTTCATATCTAGCTTTAGAGGATTTGATGAAGGATCTCAATTTTTTGTTGAGGCTAATAAGGGAGTTTTTCCAGTCTTGGGACTTCACCTTGTTCCACATCAGTTTCCTCCTTCTGTTCTAGAGTTTGTTTATGGCAGGGAACCATTAGATTGGCTACCTTTTTTTGGAGGGAAGCGCCTTGGTTCTACTGGGTATGGTGAGATCCATGCATTTGTGCACTTGCTCATACAGTGCATTAGTGTATGATTTGGCAGTCATGCAACTATTCTCCATTTGCATGGGTGCTGTGAAGTTAGCCACCTCTGTTTTTAGGAGCCCAAAGTTAGCTTTGGAAGTTGTGGGGATGTGGGAGGGATGTGGATTTCCAAGGTGATTAGCTTGTGGTCTGATCTAACCAGGGACGAGTTGACTATTGGTGTAGAGCAATGGTCACCCATGTTAGTAATGACCAGGTCAAGGATGTTGCTACCTCCAGTGGGGGTAAGAATGAGCTGGTCCTGGGCATTGGAATTAATGAATTCCAGGAAACATTTGGCCAGTGTATTGGTACATGAGTAGTTTTCCCAGTTAATGGATGAGTAGTTGAAGTTGCCCAGTATGAGAGTATTAGGTTGGACCGTAATATTCTCCAAGGTGCATAGGAATGTGGCATGTGAGTCTTGGGACATGGTTGGGGACCTATAACAGACTACGACCTGAATCGTTGTCTTACCCAATGTTAGCTGCACCTGAAGTATCTTTGATGTATTATGTTGGGCTACCAGTCTGGAGGTGTGTGCATCCTTTATGGATATGGAAACATCACCACCTTTGGAGCTTTGATCCAAGTTCTGGGGCCAAAAGGTGTGGAATGAGTTATAGTCTGGTAGTGCCGGGGTGCTTTCTGCTGCCTTGAACCAGGTCTCTTTCTCAGCTTGTCTGCTGTTGCACTCCCATATACTGCTGCCTTTATCAACTGTCTTTATTCTATAGTATATGGCTTTATGGATCATGAATTATTGTGGCAGACATAACTTGCATGCCTCTTCCCACTGTTCTCATACTTGGACTACTCCAGGGCATACAATGTCATAGTGTACACTCAACAGAGTTTCGCAATTTGTAGGGCTCTGGTAAATCATTTTTTTTTCTGTCTCAGCCTTATGCATCTTGGAGCCTGTCTGTGAATGCTACTCAAGGTTTCTTAGAATCAGTCTATCAGTATTGAAATTGCTGATAAACAGCAGCTGATATAATATGCATTGAGGCCAGGATTACAGGGTACTCTGCTGACAATTGGGAATTTCATGTTTAAAATGACTAGCAGATTCACAACTAACTAAATTAAGGATTGACATTAGATGCCTATCACATGCAAAAATAGACAATAAAACAGTAGAGTTGACACTAGTTGTCTACAAAGAAAAATATAAGCATTGTGTAACAGATAGAAATATATTATGTTAGCAACTTGTCACTGTCTGAAATACAATAACTTATGGATAGTCTTACTATCTTATAAGAGTTTAGCTAATTGACTATTGGCACAGGTCATGCCATCTTCAGCAAAATATTTACTATGCAATATTTTTAGAACTTGAAAAATGGGTTTGGTCTATTGCAGAGATAACAGGCTAGTTGATGTCTACCTCATAAAATAAATAAATAAATAAATAAATAAATAAATAAAATAACATTGACATACCACAGTGATTGATTAGCCAGCTAATCACAAACTCACTGAAACACATGAATACGCAGACAGAACCAAATGTGCCCACAATTTATCCATACACCATTCAACATCCATGTACTTAAATCATATAAACACAAAACAAACACACTTGTAATGTGGAGGCAGACTTCACATCCCTGAAAGAGGTTAAAGCCCCCCCCTTCCCACAAACCTATTATAAATAATTCTGAGACTGCAGTTACATGGGGCAATAGATTCTTAAACTCATCTCACAACACTTTTAGTACAGCCTGTACAAGTATAAAAACACTTTCAAACTCTTGCTGCATCTCCCTCCTGCACACATACACATCAAAACCTTCCAAACAACAACCTCACACACACAGACATAGGCACAGACATATACACATGTGCACACACACACACACACACACACACACACACACACACACACACACACACACACACACACACACACACACACAAACACATGCTACTTTCAAATGAGTCTATAAAATGCATTTGTTATCATGTAAACAATTACCCTTTGATATCTTCTAAGAATTTTGAGAGATATTGTTTGTTTTGATAATGTTTATTAAAATTTTAAGTATGGTCATTTTTTTCTTTATTTTTCACTCTGACCCACTACCAATTTAGTTAGCTTCTTTTCATCCTTTTCACGGGAATGTCTGATTTACTCCTATTCACCAATACCAAGAGTCAGCCCCAGTGAAAGGGGCAACCCATAAGTAGAACCAAACAGACTTTAGCATTCTGTGCCCTGAAGTTATTTTCAAAGAAAAGTGTCATGATCAAACATTTTAACCATGCATATTCAGTCTATTCAACTAAGTACATTTTAAGAATATCTTTCAGAAACATAAAGGGTTTCTAGAGCCTAGAACATCTTCAACAACTGGTTAAACTAATGTTTTCAACATAGACCTAAACGCAGGAAATACGAAAGCCTGTAACAAAAAACATTTTGTTGTTGTAGGGGTAATAAATAAATAAAAATATGTATATATCTGAGCTGTGTATGATGTAGCGCTTGGATGAATTTCTGGATTACTTACATGGGAGGTGACTATATGTAGGTCAATACCTTCTGGTTCTTGCATCTATATTACATAATCAAACTTTTAAAAGTACGAATGTCATATGGTCTACACCATATGATCGAACCATTAAAAGTTTGAAAATGTAATAAAAAAAATAAAGCAAAGAAAAAAACCTACCTGCACCCCCCACACCTCCATCTCTTTAAATATACCAACTCCAAGTTTGCACTACAGTGCAGAAAAGGGAAATCTTCCCATTCTGCACTGTACGGAGATCTCCGTTGAAACGTTCAAACTTTTAAAAGTTCAATCATATGGTGTCAACCATATGACGTTCAAACTTTTAAAAGTTTGACAACGTGATATAGACCCTGGTTCTCTGCTGCAGGTGGTTTGCAGCTGTGGTTATCTTTTATAGAATATTATGATCTTTTCTTGAAAACTTACTTAACTACTCTTGACAGATTGCTATAGCTACTTAATTATCTTTTATAGAATATTATGATCTCTTCTTGAAAACTTACTTAACTACTCTTGACAGATTGCTATAGCTACTTAATTATCTTTTATAGAATATTATGATCTCTTCTTGAAAACTTACTTAACTACTCTTGACAGATTGCGATAGCTACTTAACTATCTTTTATAGAATATTATGATCTCTTCTTGAAAACTTACTTAACTACTCTTGACAGATTGCTATACCTACTTAATTATCTTTTATAGAATATTATGATCTCTTCTTGAAAACTTACTTAACTACTCTTGACAGATTGCTATAGGTACTTAATTATCTTTTATAGAATATTATGATCTCTTCTTGAAAATGTACTTAACTACTTTTGACAGATTGCTATAGCTAATTAATTTCCTTTTTGTTTAAATGAGTCAACAGTTACAATGCTATTAGAGACCATTATACTTTACTGACATCCATGAGATACTCCTTACATGGGATTTTATTAATGGCTGGGGATCACTGTTTTAGTAATTTTAACAACTGCAAAAAAGAATAAAGAATTATCCGTGATTCATGTATAAGTAATATACACAGAGACGGATAACTGGTGCCAGAGCCATGGCCTCAAATTTAAATGCCAAAAAGTGCATAGTCATCCCCTTTGGGAAAAACAAAGTGCCCACAAATTACCACATAGGTGGTAATCCATTAAGTACGGAAGAAGTAGTTAGGGATTTGGGGACCCAAGTAGATAGCAATCTCTCCTTTGACAATCACGTTGCCAAAGTGGTTAGAAAGACCTTCTATATAGCCCACCTTATCACAAAAGGGTTCACATCTAGATCAAGAGAGGTCATTGTGCCCCTCTACTCATCACTCATCAGGCCCATAATTGAATACAATGCCCCATTTGGGATGTACCTTACCCGACACCTGCAGCAATTGGAAAGACCCCAAAAGTACCTCAACAAGAGGATCAAGGGACTCAAACAGATGCCCTATGCAGTTAGGCTAAAGAAACTCCAGCTCTACTCAGTTGCTTACCACCTACTCAGAGGCGATCTGTGCCTGACGTATAAAGCCATGTCCAATCCAGAATTAATGGACATGCTCCACCTCAGGAAATCCAAATCCCTTAGAGCTACAAGCTCCAGGGACTTAAACCTCAGCACAGAAATAAATAGGACATGCTGGACGGACAGATTCATATCCCAGAGGCTCCCTTCACTCTGGAACAAAATCCCAATACATGTTAGGCAAAGCCCCTCAATGACCCTCTTCAAGAGAAATCTTGACGAGTGGATGGGAGATCGTAGGTTTACCCCTGGGATCTCTTCTGTGTCCCTACTAGACAGAGGCACAGTAAACTAACCTTAAAAGGGCTATCTTTTGTGACCTACTATACAGAGGCACAGTCAACTAATCTAAAAGGGTGGCAAAAGCCAAACACACTCTGGCTAGGCTTATAAATGCCCTAGGGCAGACAGCCTAGTATCACCCTATGAACCTATGAACCTATGAACATAAAATAGTAGGAGAAATATAGCTTTTTCCCCTTCTACATGAGTTCTAGTAGAGTGAATAAATAGCAGCCATTCATTTGAGGTATGCTATTTCCATTGCAGGTCCAAGTTTTAGTAACACACTGCACACTGCTATGGTGCCTTAGAGCAGTACTGATTCTTTTTTCTCTTCTTATGAATTTCTTCTCATTACATGCTGAATATCAGCTCCCTGAAGGGAAATTTCATCCAGGCAAACCATCATGGTTTTCTCTTTGCCCATGCCTCAACTTCCTTTGCAGCAGCCTTTGAATTAATACAGACCCACCTCGCAATGTTGAACCAATGATGCATGGGTGATTCTACATATATACCTCATTCTCAAAATACAGCCGGCACACTGTTCATTGGGTATTCACCTTGAGCCATTTACGTTACTATTGTACACTCAGCTTCTGCTAGGCATCAGGTTTTGCAGGAAGTAAAACTGTCAGCAACCAGTTACTCTCACCTCCATTGCCAGCTCCTCCATCACTCGGGCTGTTAATTAAACTGGATATACCTGAGCATCAAGTCAGGGCTTCATACATTTTCCCCACATAGCCACAACATCACTATCTTTGAAATGATTGTTTAATTTTTTTCAGTTTCTTACTGTTCAGAAGTGCCTATTCAACTTTAGTCCTGTTTAAGCTTAACATTTATAAGACTTATAGCTATCTGGTGATGGTGGTGGGGGTGAGATTCTGGACAGATTTATTTGAATTTAATTTCCTGTTGGTGTGTATCCAAGTTTCAAAGGCAATGACCACTTACACAGAAGAAGAAGAAGAAGAGGATGTCAGTGGGGTGTATACCATTATATAAGAGTCCTGTTAGTTAAGCTCCCACTTTTTATGTCTATCATCGAATTATAGATAAATGTTGAGTATATATATATATATATATATATATATATATATATATATATATATATATATATATATCTATATGAAACTCAAAACATTGAAGGGGTTAGGTGGGTTTGATTTGTAGTTTTGTTTGTGTGTGTATTTTGTTGGTTTGTTGTAGTGTGGGGAGGAAGGTGTATACATGTTTGCTTGTGTTGTAGAGGGTATATTTTAAATCAGAGTATCACATACTGAAAGTTCGATATTCTGAAATTTCAGTATTGTGATGTTCGGTTTTATGGGCTTTCGTGATTTTGTGGATTTGGCACTTTCATCTCGAGATACTGAAATTCGCGATTTCAGTATTTTGAGATTGTAAAGTGAATCCATATATATATATATATATATATATATATATATATATGTGTATATATATATATATATATATATATATATATATATATATATGTGTATATATATATATATATATATATATATATATATATATATATATATATATATGACAGTGATTGTACAGGTATTGTTGCAATGGAAATCAGAGATCACAGTTGTTCACAGGATAACATTATATGACAGTCTAACCTATAAAATATGTAGGAACTTGGATTTTTTATAAATTGATACCTTTTATAAATGAAATGAAAAATAACTGTATTAAAATGTTCAAAAACTGACAGAAGATCTTACAAATAAGGTCAAAGATACGCTCAAGTAATTAGAAAAAACACCTTTATTGAATTATCACTTGTGACATAGGCAAACTTACATTTCTATAAAAGCAAACAAACCATATTAACAAGTTCACATTTACAAACATTATGTATCACATACATTCCTCTCCACAATATAATCAACATTACATGACTTGTTCAATGCTTGCCTTCTCTTAAACCTCATTCCTCCTTCAAAACATTTTTCTGCATGTCCTGTTTCCAGAGTTTTGATTTTTTCTATGTAATTTGCTCCAAACTTTTTTTAAAGATCCTACTTCCTATTCTTTTATCTCTGTTACAATATTCACTACTTTAGCTATAGCTGGTTTAGATTTCGATTTTTTGTAACTGAATTTTTGTCAGCCACCAGAATTAAACTTAACAAGGTCTTACTATGTCTAGGCAATTCAGATCCTATAACCCAGATCAAAAAAATAATTTCCTTAGTTACACTCATTTAGTCACCTAGGATTTCTGACAAGAGTATTCTGTAGGGAATTTTTAAAGTCTGACAAATGATTTACACTCCCAAAATATATTCTCCTAACTATGTCTTTCTTCCATATCGCACCTCCAACATTTGCCATCCCCCTGAATCTGCTTGGGGCATAAAAGTACCATTGCAAGCACTCTTGTTCCCATTTTCCACACGGGGTCGGGTTGTCATGTCCACTGTCTCCATCTCTCCTATTCAATGCCACTCTCCTACCTTCGTCAGCAGTCATGCTTGATTATATCAGGTTTCAAGGCAAAGACGAAAGATAAAGAAGATAGTCAGACATGCTTCATAAGGGTTGCCAGCAACAACCTACTGACCAGTCCACAGGACATCAAAGGCAGATGGAAGGAGTACTTCCAGCAATGTCTATATAAAGAAAACTCCAAGAACATGTACTGCCCTAGACGCAGTCTATAATGAGAGAAGAGGAGAAGCCACAATAGAAGAAGTAAGAACAGCATTAAGGAAAATGAAGCCAGAGAAAGCAACAGGTTCAGATGAGATCACAGCAGATATCATAAATATGCTGAGTGAGGTAGGGGAGAAATGGTTCCTGGGGGTACTCATAGCAGTGTGGAGAGAAAGGCGTGTCCCAGATGACTGGAGAATAAGCATACTAGTGCCAGTGTACAAGAACAAAAGGGACATCCACAACAGTGGGTAATACAGAGGTATCAGACTCCGGTAACATTGATTAAAGTTCTGGAGTTGCTGACTGATAAATGAATATGCAGAGTAATACAAAGTAAAATGGGAGATGAGCAGTTCAAATTCAAATCAAGATACAGCACAACAGATTTGATGTTTGGAGTGATACAAATAGCTGAGAAAAAGCTAGACATGAGGAAAGAGTCCAACTGGGCATTCCTAGACTTGGGGAAAGCATATAAGATGGTTCCAAGAAAGCTGATTTGGGCAGTCCTGCATTGGTTTACAGTCACAGTAACACTGGTAGAATTAGTGCAACCTATGTAGAAGCACCCAATGACTCAAGTATGAACAATGTTCAGTCTTACAGAAAGGCTCCCAATGGGAGTAGGTGTGTGTCAGGGTTCAGCTCTGAGTCCACTGCTGCTCATAATGGTGATGGACTACATTAGCAAACAGTTCAAAGGGGACACATCAACAGAGATACTGTATGCAGACAATGTGGCATTATCGGCAGACTCTGATGAAGAACTTCAGCAGAGTATGGGAATGGAATGCAAAACTGAAGCCATATGTGATGAAACTGAGTACAGATAAGACGGCTGTAATGGCAACAAATGGTGGAGGTCAGAAAAAGCTGAAAATTAAGACAGAAAAGAAAATATGGAACAGGTTAATAGCTTCAAGTATCTGGGAGGGGTGGTTGAGGAGAAGGGAAGTCTGAATGAGGAGGTCAAAGCTAGAATCAGAGGGCTGCAGCCAACTGGCAGAGAGTATCATGTGTAGTATATAACAGAAGAATTCCAAAGAAACTGAAAAGTAAGGTGTACAAAACAGTGATGTGACCAGTACTACTGTATGGCATGGAAACCTTAGCAGTAAAGGCAGAGTAGCTGAGGAAGCTAGCGGTCATGAAGATGAAGTGCCTGAGACAGGTGGCAAGATGCACACTGTGGGACAGATGAAGAAATGAGGATATAAGAGAAGAAGTCAAAGTAGCTCCATTTGCAGAAAAGGTCAAAGTGAACTGATTATGCTAGTTCAGCCATATGTGCAGAAAAACAGAAGACAGTCTGGTGAAGAAGATTTGGGACAGACAAAAAGAAGGCAAAGGGATACTAGGGTGTCCAACAAAGATGTCAATGTATTGTGTGAGAGAAGACCTGCAACAGTTAGACATGAGTTTTGAAGAAGGCAGGAGAGTGGCAGTGAACAGAGAGAAAGATGGTGACAGTTGAAACGACACCCCAACCCCTAAAAGGCTAAGTCTCTAAGCCTCTCTCCATGGTAAAAGGTGATACCAACCAGCTGAATTCAGGCATTTCGAACTAACTCATCTGGTTTTCACTCACCTGAAAGGAAACATTTTCTGACATAATCATTGATTACAGTACTAATTAAGGATGTGCCTTAGAGTAAGCATTGACTACAGTACTAATTAAGGATGTGCCTTAGAGTAAGCATTGACTACAGTACTAATTAAGGATGTGCCTTAGAGTAAGTATTGATTACAGTACAAATTAAACATGTGTCTTAGAGTAAGCATTGATTACAGTACTAATTAAGGAAGTGCCCTAGAGTAAGCATTGACTACAGTACTAATTAAGGAAGTGTCCTAGAGTAAGCATTGACTACAGTACTAACTAAGGAAGTGTCATAGAGTAAGCATTGATTACAGTACTAATTAAGGAAGTGTCATAGAGTAAGCATTGATTACAGTACTAATTAAGGAAGTATCATAGAGTAAGCATTGACTACAGTACTAACTAAGGAAGTGTCATAGAGTAAGCATTGATTACAGTACTAATTAAGGAAGTGTCATAGAGTAAGCATTGACTGCAGTACTAGTTAAGGATGTGTCTTAGAGTAAACATTGATTACAGTACTAATTAAGGATGTTTCATAGAGTAAGAGTTGATTACAGTACTAATTAAGGATGTTTCATAGAGTAAGCATTGATTACACTACTAATTAATGATGTGTCTTAGAATAAGCACTGATTACAGCACTAATTAAGCATGTGTCTTAGAGTAAGCATTGATTACACTACTAATTAAGGACGTGTCTTAGAGTAACCACTGATCACAGAACTAATTAAGGCTGTGTCTTAGAGTAAGCATTGATTACAGTACTAAATAAGGCGTGTCTTAGAGTAAAATTTGGTTACAGAACTAATTAAGGATGTGTCTTAGAGTAAGCATTGATTACAGCACTAATCAAGCACGTGTCTTAGAGTAAGCATTGATTACAGTACTAATTAAAGATGTGTCTTAGAGTAAGCGCTGATCACAGAACTATTTAAGGCTGTGTCTTAGAATAAAATTTGGTTACAGAACTAATTAAGGATGTGTCTTAGAGTAAGCACTGATTACAGTACTAATCAAGCACGTGTCTTAGAGTAAGCATTGATTACAGTACTAATCAAGCATGTGTCTTAGAGTAAGCACTGATCAGAGTACCAATTAGGGATGTGTCTTAGAGTAAGCATTGATTACAGTACTAATTAAGGAAGTATCATAGAGTAAGCATTGACTACAGTACTAACTAAGGAAGTGTCATAGAGTAAGCATTGATTACAGTACTAATCAAGCGCATGTCTTAGAGTAAGCATTGATTACAGTACTAATTAAGCACATGTCCTAGAGTAAGCATTGATTACAATACTAATTAGGGATGTGTCAGAGTAAGCATTGATTACAGTACTAATCAAGCACGTGTCTTAGAGTAAGCATTGATTACAGCACTAATTAGGGATGTGTCTTAGAGTAAGCATTGATTACAGTACTAATCAAGCACGTGTCTTAGAGTATGCATTGATTACAGTACTAATTAAGGGTGTGTCTTAAAGTAAGCATTGATTACAGTACTAATTAAGGCTATGTCTATGTCCAGCCTTTTGTAGCCCCCTAAAGTAGTCCTGAGACAGTAATGTCACTGGTCTTTAAAGAGATGATACTGCACCACCCCTTTTAAAGTTCAGGATGCTAAAGGACTCAACAGTTTCTGCTTATTCTTAGGATGTTTACAGCCCAAGCATTCTTTTCTTCTTCAGCTCCAGTTCTGAATTCGAATACACATTTCAACGTGATCATAATGTTGGACATACTAAGCAAGTGTCCTGTTTTTCCACCTAGCATTGCTTTCTTCCTGATGTTTACAAACGTGAAGCACAAAGCTTGGCCATACACAGAGCACAAGGGCCTAATATGTTGTATAAGGTATTCATGACTCAAGCTCTGGGAGCATATCCTATACATTGGTAGCAGAGTGGTACAGCAGGTTGTTGTGTTACCTTACAGTTGCAGCATCCTAGGATTAATCCTCTTTTTGGACACTTTTTGTATGGGGTCATGTGTTCTTCCTGTAATCATGTGGCTTCTGTATGATTACTTTAGTTTTTTCATGTCTCTTAAGCACATACAGGTTAAATGCTATTCTCTTTTGCCTATGTATATTTATTCACCTGTCCTTACCTGTGTAGACTTGGCTGAATTTAAACAGATTGATAAAAATTAGTTCATTTAACTAGCTACCAAAAGATTAAATGAAAATATGTTACATTACAGAAATACTTTAACCAAATCTCACATGCTAAGTGTCAGGGGATATAATATATACTTGTATAACAGGCCAATCCAAGTATAAAAGTATATTCTTAGATTGTGCAAATGATGTTAAACCACTGCTTTATCATAGTATTTCTATATTAAAGTAGTCACATTATGATAGCTGACTGTTTTTTTTTGTATCCATTTAATTTGTGACCTAGGCTCATGAGAAACCACTGCTGTGCTATTACTAGACAGATAGTGCCCAGAAAAGCAGCTGGTTCAAATGTGGCACACATCAGCAAATGGCATCAGAAATGTTTGGCCTAGGTTCTAAACCTTCTGCAACATTAACAAAGTAATTTGGAGAGGCAGGTTTATCTCGCAGAGGATACCACTGCTCTGGAACAGACTCCCCATCCATGTAACACAAAGTTCATCCCTGTCCATATTCAAGTGCAGCTTGGATCTGTGGCTGGGAAACAGAAAATTTACCTCAGGACTACCTCCTGTACTACTAATGGACATTTGCAGTTCTTAAATTCTTTAACCCATGCATGGGTCCCTTCGTATTATCTATGATATGATTCCCAGTTATTGACTGTGAGATGGGTAAGGTCAATCCAAACACCATATGGGATACTCTAATTCAAATAAAAAAGGGGAATTGTCTAGTCTTAAAATGACCTACTTACCTATGAATCTATAAATAGAACAAAATAAAACAAAATAGGCACAATTGCATAAATATTAATTTTACCTTTTGGCCTTTTCCTCCTTTCTGTCCAGGTAAACCAGGATCTCCTTTAGCACCCTGAAAAGAAAGGATGGGAATGTTAAAAAGGGCCTGAAAAGAAAGGATACGTACATTAAAAAGGGTTAACAGAGCAGCATTAGTCGAAAAAATAGTAACAAGAAGAAAGCTTAAACTATCAACAAAATGCTAATGCTACAGATTGGTTTATGGTTGCAACATCCTTTACACATTTTTTTTGCACAATACATGAATGATTATAGATTTGCAAGGGTGGATGTAAATGCAAAACTAAAGAGTGTTTCTATAAAACATTAAGTTGAGAAAAGTATTTTTCCAGAGTAGTGACCCTTCTGAAAGTGAACTCCCTTTTAATTACCTAAAGTCAAAACTAATGGCACTCTTTACATGGGTGAGTACCTAAAATACATTTTATGAAGAGTGTGTATGGATGAATGGATGCATTGAGGCAATTTGCAGTTTGCTATTGCAGTTACTGCAGTCTTTACAATGTAAGTCTAAGAAATTTGTACATGGACACAAAAAGGTATTAATTCAAGGAGAGAGTAGCCTATCTAGTCCAACCAGTTTATTACTCATTCCGGTGAAACTGTTTCTCACATCGCAGTTCACTGTTATTTTTTTTTTTTGCCTATCTATCAAACTAAGCTCCTTGCCAAGGAACACATTTCTTCTTCATATCCAGGCACTTCAGATGAATGCAACTCTTCCTTAGAATTAATTCCTTCTCTCCCTAGACTGCAGTTTACATGTCATCCTCATCAATTTATTTATTTATTTTTTTTATTTAACATTTGTTGACCGGGAATGTCCGACTAGGTTCCACAGAGCCTGTTTTCAGCGGAGGCCCGGGGAGAAATGCTCCATATGCATGTCTTTGGAATGTGGGAGGAAACCGGAGTACCCGGAGGAAACCCACGCGAACACAGGGAGAACATGCAAACTCCACACAGAAGGCACCCCAGCCGAGAATCGAACTGGAGAACCTCTTGCTGTGAGGTGACAATGTTAACCACTGCACCACTGTGCATCAAGCCTTGCTATACTTCATTAAGTAATTCCCCTGTTACCATCACAGCACCCCCTTCTTCTATCCATCTGACGATGCAGTCAAGGGCCTACATTAAACTATATTAGCATAATACCTCTAACCCTTTAATTATTCTTAAACTGAACTGATTTTCAGGTGTCTCCCTATTAATCTAAAATATTTCTTCAGGCAAAAACTCTGCATGCATGCTTTTCCCCATTGAGCCTTAAATGACAGAACCAGTGGTGGTGTACCTTTAAATGTTCCACTCCTTGTCATGTACCCAAGTAGATGAATGGCAAAACATCAATAGATGTTTCATCATCGCTGTTTCTGGTTAATAAAATGCACTTATGAAAATGCCATCAAATCAGACAAAAAAATAAAAAAAATCGGAATTTTTTGCAGCTGTACCCCTCAAACCCACTCATCTCTAAATATACTAACAGTAAGATTGCACAAAAGTGAGGGGAGAAGAAGATCTTACATTCACTGTTCCATAAACTCACTGATTGCATTGTAGTACATTCAATAAAATGTTAAATCAACCAATTATAGCAACAGTTCCTGTTTGACAAATTGCACCTTGATGAATAGCATGACTCCACATCCGAGCATGTCATTTGTTTACTTAACCATGACACCGCATTCTTAAATGTACTACTTTTTACATATCTTTGTCTTTCATCCACCATCCTTTTGATGATCAACTCCTCATCTAAGTAATCATGGTTATGGTTCCTCCTCTTCCCAAAGAGAACCGTCCTGTTGTTCTTAATACTGAACCTCATCTGTCACTTCCTGGACCAGTCTACTGATCCTGCAAGCATATCACTTTTGAACAACCTTACTCTTGTCTTTAATATTTAAGCGTAAGCCTTAGTTGTTTGTCTTTCGGCTTTTTCCCGGTAAGGGGTCACCAGAGCGGAACTCTGGTCTGCTAATGATTGGCAGTAGATTTTTACGAAACGCCGAGGTGCCAGCTCGATGCCCAACCTTCAACGAAGGAACGCCCATTTATGCATGTATGTCTTTTGAATGCTACCCAACCACGGGGAGGACATGCAGACTCCACACAGAAGGCACTCCCAAGCCAAGCTGAGAATCGAACGGGAGAACCTCTTGCTGTGAGATAACAACACTACCGCTGTACAAATAGTCTAAATAACACCACATCCTAAGTAGACTTTTGTGACACCTTGCTGATCACTGGTATTGGACATGGTGTAGGAGGTGACACTCTTCATCATCCTTCAGAACTGTCCTAATATCTCAGTAATTAATCTCCAATCCCCTTTCCATATGAGTCCCTAACATGAACTTTTATATAAGCCATCTCAGTGGACCTATGTGACAAAGCCTGCAGCCATTACAGCCACGATAAGGTTATCCTGCAGTTTTATTAGGCTTAACACTTTGCTAGCCTTTCTGTCAGGCTCCCAAGAGCAAGTTAGTCTGCAGTTGTTTGTCTACACATTATAGTTGTGTTGACAAACCGTTTTAACCATCTTCTTTACACAGAGGCCTGTGATGCTGCTAACCTTTACTTTTATGCAAAATAAAATGGTAGACTCTGAATTAGACATACAACCTGATTTCTAATTCACAGGTAGCATGGCTTATTGCTACACTGAAGCATGCTGTGTGTACCTGAGCAGTCTCCTGCACAAGCCAACAATCATGATACATTAAACACGTCTATGTATCCAGTTGGAATTCTTGTCATACATGCATTTAGACAAAATAAAAAAAAACATTATAGACATTCATGATACTTAACCTCATTTTTTACATAGTGTGCAAAGAGGTGTAAACTTGCAGAATGTGCCACTATTCTATATCCTAACTCAAGCAAACCGAGGATATGATTCTGACACTATAATTAGCACAATTTGTAAAGCCATATCAGGCTTCAAGAAGGTACACAGTGATCTGGAGCTGTGTGGTAAGATGTAATTATCTAACTACCTAAGACTGCAGGCCCTTTTACAGGAATGTAATGTGCGTAAGGGTAGCAATATGAATGTGTGTATCTGCATGTGTTATGGGAATATGTGTTGCACTAGGAACAAAGCACTTCACAATATCAGCACAGTCTGTCCCTGTAAGCCCTTGCCTGTCTTTATTATCAAGATATACCCTGTGTATAATACATGAGAGCTTTTAGTCCTGCATACACATTACTACTCATGTATCCCTTCCACTGTACAACTGCGTTATCTGTGTTTTCCTAGGTGTCACCCTAGAAATGGCAGCAGAGAAGTTATGCATCCATATAGTTTTTTACAGAGAAGCTTGACTCTCGTAGGTTGATGTGGTAGGTATACCAGCTGTATGTCTTTCCATATCCATTCTTCTGACTACAGCAGACTATACCTAGGTTACTGCTGTGTCTGTAGCTGTATTTAACCAGTCCCAGCAATATATAGTCTATGGTTAACAACTCTGAACTCCTTTTGAATCCAAAGAAAACAAAAATAATGTTGCTCACACTCAAAGCATGCAGTAGTCTGAAGTCCCTTTTCTCCTTATCACCTTTAAAGAAACCTGCAATAGAAATAGTAGTATTGATGAGAATGTGAAATCTAATTATCACATACAAGAAGTCCTAAGAAAAACTCATCAAAAACTTGGCAGCCTTTACATGACAAACTCTACTTAACAGATGATGCCAGGAAACACTTAGCAGCAGTTTACTTGCTTCCTACTCTTCATTACGGTGATCTCATGTTTATTAATTTACAAGCTGGCCAATCCTACCTACTTTAGAAATGCTGCAACAAAACAGCAGCATTTGCAGCTGATATACCTCTCAAATCACCCCACTGTTTAGTTTTAACCAACTCTACTGGACTGAGCTCCCACACAGGTTAACCTACTCCTACCTACTAATCACTCATAATCTAATTTATAACCCAGATAAATGCCCAGACCCATGTCCATATCCTTCTACAATACACACCAAAGAGAGCCCTTCATTCAGGACACAAATGTAACTATTAAACATCACTATACTCTACAACTCAGTAGGGGAATCTCTCTTCACGTTGAACTCCAGTCCGCTTCTTTTAAGACTAATCAACAAACTTAATTCCTTTAAACAGCAAGTAAAACAACACCTCCTGGACTCATGGCCCTGCTCTTCCTCATATCCCAGATAAACACATATCTCTCACATATTTTGCATTTACATTGGTATATTAACCATTTCTTTTCCATCTCCAGGTATCACTATTATATAACATACCTTCTCTCATGTTTAATCGGTCCTTTATTGTCCTGCTTCATTCTTATTTCACTATTCTCACAATTCTTTATCTTCTACCATTTGCTGCCTGGAGACAAATTTCTCTTATAATACAGACTGCCTACTACTAACATCCTGATCCAAAATGTCATCTTCTAACTACAGCTCCTTGAACTAAGAAGGTTGCACAATGCTTTTGCTTACCTTACCTTTATAAAAACTGTAGAAAATCACTGAAGTCAAGGGAAAACAACTACTAATTAAAACAAAACCCTTGTAAGACGCTGTCCACCAAAGACCAGGTTAAAAGAACCGATATTCATGAATTTAGCACTTTTGTTCTCTTTACTGTGTGGAACTTCATCACTTTACCTTTATTGTTTTGATTTTTTTACATTATTAGATTTTTAATATTACTTTGTTTAGACTCTTACAATGGTAAATTGCTTAACTAAAATAACTCTGTAAATAATATTTCAATGTGGATTACTTCTATGTTAGAGATTTTCTCACTGAGCCTTCATTGAAAAGGGACACTGCCCAGCTGGACTATCCCAGTAAATCCAAATAATTTGTTCTCTGTGGATTTGTACTGCCCCTTTGTACTCATCTGGGCCTGTAGTGCTGGACTGGATGTCACCTGTCTACCGATACTGTGGCGTAGAGTGACTGTCTGGGTGGAAGATGTGCAGCAGCTGCTTCTTCTTGTTCATTTTCTGCATCACTGACAGCAACAGATGTTGTTGCCACACCGTCTGCATCAGTGGTGTGCATTCACATTCCTATTGTACGTATACTATGGGTATACTATGGGTCTGTCTTTCCTGTTTCTTTGAGATCATATCGTGTAGCATGGTACATGACAGAAGAACCCTGCAAAATGTGGCAGGGCCATACTTCACTGCCCTCCTCAGTTGTATGAAGACAGTGGAAGGGAAGCCAGTTTTCAGCTAGTTGAGTACACATTTGATTATATTTTGGGTTTGTACATGTGCCATGTTGCACTGGCAGTTCTACAATGCTCTGTGATTCTATACAGACATCATTAACCAGGGCCCTAGCAGGTATCCAGCATTACTTGCTTCACAGTAGCAACATATGTGGGGGAGGTTTAGTATGCATGTCTGTATTTAGCTGTATAAACATCATAGATCCACATTACAATGCACTTGCCAGTAAGATAGTTGCTCTGATGGCCCAGTGGAATGTCATCTTGCAGGAAGTAGTGATACAGCTCACAAGTATATGCTGCATACATCAATGAAAGCGTTTCCCTAGTAGTTGCGCAGACCAATTTGGTCATAAGTCCATATACATCACACAATACCCTGGTAGTTCACAGTATAATAGGCTTTCCTGTGATTTATGGCATCTAGTACTTCAGAGAAGGTGAGTAATTTAATAGAAACCATGCATTGTGATGTTTCTCTCCGCTGATGTGTCAGAAAATCAGATATAGTTTTCTAAATTTAGAAGCATGACTCTAAGAAACTTGTTCAGTATTCCAGAGACAAAGGCCTGTGATATTCCTAACATGTTCCATTTTGTTTGCTGAAAAGTCCACAGAGCTATTAAAAGAGTGATATTTATACCTGGGACTCTACGAAGGAGGAAGGACAGACATTCCTCAGATTCTGCATGCAGGTGACACATTTCAACTAAATTCTATGTGATACCCTAATCTACAGAGAAATGATAAATACGCTCTTGTCATTGAAATTCTGAAATATTATCTGCTGCCAGTATGCCTCTTTGTGCACACAAATAAGAAGTTATAGTGCTAATAGTGAGTATATGGTGAAGCGTGATTGCTCCTGTGATTAGATTCATTGGTACTTATTAGGCATGTAGTCCTGGAGACCATTAGGGAGTCTAACCTAAACCCAAAATTGTTCTAAAGTGCTGTATGAGTAAGTAACCTGATGAAGGTCACACAGTAGACAAAGAAAGGTAGAAAGATTCAAACCCTGTACCCTTGGCACAGGAAGCAGTTTACTGATAAGACAGAGCTATAGCCATCTGCACTAACTGCTAGACTGATTTTAAGCAGATGTGATATTTTTTGGCAGGCTTTGGTCTTTAATACTTTGACATGCTGGCGCACAGTTTCCACCATTTATGAGTATTGAACAGTGACTGTGTTAACCTTGCATATATTTGCATGTCATTATATCAACATTTGCCTATATGCCTTTATTTGCACTTCACTATGCAGTCATTTGCATACATTGTATATTACACTTTTTCTCGATAATGCAACTTGGGCTTATGAATTGCAACAAGACTGCTCATGGCTGTTTTCTGCCCTATCATGTGCTTTGTAGCACACAAGCTAACCATGAATTGCACTCTTGGCTGCAAATAGTTCAAGAAAAATGAGCAGATGAGATGAATGGAGGGAAGAAGAAGACAGTAAGTACTGCTGTATCACTGGTGACCAACAAATACATCAGCATCCTATTAACTCTAAATCAATGAATGTAAAGCAAAATATTGTTTTAGACATAAAGCACAATGGCGGAAAAAAAATAAATCTAATACTGAAAATTTATGTGAATAGCATTACAGCTTTTCACTGGGAAAAGATGATGGAATGGTAGTTTATACAAAAACAGTTCATATTTAGGGAAGAAGAGTCATGCAAGGGATGGCTATTCAAATATAAAACGTGAAATGTATAGCCAAGTGTGTCATAATAACAGTAAGTTCATAAAGGATCTGTTGGTTGTCTGCGAAGGGGAATTTCCTACAAGACTGAAATGCGTGCTTCCTGTAAAAGACTTAAGGAGGAATACTACTATACAGCAAAAAAAAAGTATTAATTTGGAGCAAAAGTCCTTTAAAAATGAATGAGCATATATGTTGGATGTAAATGTTGTAACTAATTTACTAAATACAGAAATCATGGACAAATATTCATAAACAGATAAAGGAGATGAGAGTCATAGATAAGCATAATAAAGATGAGACTTTTACCAGGAAATATGTCGCCAGGCCTAAAAGTGAAAGGCATAATGTACTCAAAACCATCAAGAGCAACATGTCTGCGGAACACCTCTGCATATAAAAATAACACACAGACACAAGAACAAGCACATAAACACATGTACAGACAGGCGGAAAGATAGATAGATAGATAGACAGATAGACAGACTGAGAATCTGAAAGGGAATGGTGAATAGTAGCCAGAATATGTAGGAAGAGGAAGAACACAAAATGAACAAATAGGTCTAAATAGTGTTCTAGTTAAAGTCAAGGAAAAATTCTGCAAATTGATAATAGAAAATTATATGGAAAAGAGAACTTTGGAATCATAATGGGGAAAGTACATACTTTATTTAGGACAAATATGCTCTGGATAAACATTTTTTCTCACCAAAAGGAGATCTTTCAAAGCAAGATGTTTTTTTGTCTAAAGAGATTTTGCTGCATTAAATCATCCACTGCACTCTTTTAGGCTGTTGATAGATTGTGCAACCCAGCCCACCTAATGTCCTGGAGTGTTTTTTCTCTTGTGTCTGTGAGGAGGGTGGCCTAATGGTTAAGATGTTTGCCTTACAAACACAAGGTGCAGGGTTTGAGTCTCACAAGGGATAATTGGCTAGGCTTAAAATGGCTCGCAAGGGCAGTTAGCTTAGTACTAATCTATGAACCTATGAGGGTGTAGAATTTTGGCACACATGCTGGCCAAGGCAAAGTTTTCCTTTCCTTAGGATTCACCCACTGATATGGTTGGTTGTACGAGATGGCTAGATTGGATATTTGATAAGCAGTTTGATTATATCAATTATGGGAAACTCATAGACATTCTGTTGGCTATGCAGCTGACCAATTGTACTCCATGTCCTGGCCCTACAAGATCAATAAGGACTTGATTCACTTGAGCCAGTTATTCTCCATATAGTGTAATCCTTATTGAGAACTGGGGTGTTTATTTCTTCACTAAAATAGTCATTGATCAATTTTATTCTCAATAAACCATCTTAGGATGCACAGAATTAGTGTCTTGCCTGTAACCTACCATTTTTTGGAAGGTTGCTGAGAAGGCAGTCTATGCACAGCTATTTTCTCATCTGAAGACGTATAGCTTTTTAGAACCTTGTCAGGCTGGAATTATACCTAGGCACACTATGGAGACAGCATGTATTAGAGTGGCTGGTGACCTTGTATTAGTGACTAACGAATAACAAAATTCTATCTTATTATTTCTTGATATCTCACACAGATTCCTGAGTGACTGCTTGATGACAAACTGCAGAATATCTGGTATGCACCTTGAGTGACTTTTTTCTTACTTCTCCATTCATACTCAGAATGCAATGTCCTATGTGCTAGATTGCAGTGTGTTTCAGGGCTCAGCAATGTACCTTCCCACTATTAACTGTGTACGCTTTGCCTCTATGGGAGATCGATGCAGGGAGGAGCATGTATTATGACTTCTGTGCTGGCGATATTCAGGTTTATCTTTCACCTTTCCTTTTCTGCAGAGAATGTGCCTGATAAGTCATCCTTTGAAGACTGCTTGGATCCAGTCCTTGAGTGGCTGAGAAATAATCTGTTGAAACTCAGCCCAGCTAAGACTGAGGAATTGCTGGTCTGGTCATGCTACTGTCCATCCTTTGAATTCAACTCAGCTCTTGCCACTAATTACTTATGGGAAGAATCAGCAGGAATTAGTGTCCCACAGAGGCATTAATGAACCGAGATGTACTTCCCTGGACTTTGAGAGACATTGTTGATCTCTCTGAGTATGTGTCTCAGGCAGTTACGTGCCTTGTATTGAGCAGCATTCTACCTTCATTAAGGATGATGCCACAGTACAAACAAAAGATGATTGGCTTCAGTGATTGGCCTAGTTTTTGGTGTCCTTCCAGCGAGATATAAGATTTGTCAGCATGGGAGGATATGGTTAGCAAAACATGTGGATTTGCAAAGGATGATCTGCACCTGTTTCCCCTATGCTTTCGAACATTGGCAGAAACTGTATCCACCCACTCAAAGTCTTGTTTAGGCAATGCCAAACTGAGTAACCCACCAACACAGCAAACAAAACCCAATTACTGCTCAATGCTGAGAGCCTTAACAAGAAACTCTACACCCTACAATTTTTCTTTACTCTGGAAAATATAGATCTCTGTGCCATTACCAAGACATGGTTTAAATCCACAGAAAGTACTCTGCCAGTGCAAGACTTCACTGCCTTCCATATATTTAGAGCATCAGCTGCACAGACAGTGACAAAAGGTGGAGGAGTTTCAATCAGCATAATTCTGTGTTGGTTAAACAATGATGCCCTGGAATTTATCCACATGCAAATCACCACAGACAATGTCCCATACAATACCCTAGCAAGCTATAAGTCACCCTCTGTGTCCCTAGAATCCCATAGCTTGTACCTAGACCTACTGGAAACACTCACCATTAAATTAAATACTCTATTCATGAGAGACTTTAACTACCCCTCTATAGACTGAGAAATATACACTGCCTCATACTTACAGGCACAATTATTCATGGACTTTATTAACATAAGTTCCTCTGGCCAAATAGTGCACACACCCACCAGAGGTTCAAACATACTGGACCTGGTACTTATCAATATGGCAGAGCACTGCACCCCCCCCCCCCCAGTGTCGTGTCCTCACTGGTGAGGTCAGACCGCAAAGTTGTCTCCTTTAAAACAAAAATCAACTTGATAATCCCAACAAATTCTGTAACAGGAATTTTTGCAAAGTAATTACATCCTATTAAGTGATAGTTTGTCAAAATTCAATGCCCCTCCCAAACCCGAATTCACAGCAGCCTATGCAGAATTGTTCACAGAGACCCTGTACAGCCATGTGCATGTAATTTGGAACTAGTAATGATGACCTGAGAACACTTCAGCAAGAACTTACAGTACCATTATATCAATTATTTAATAGGTCTTATAAATATGGGGACATTCTTTAAGATGGGAGACATGCACTTATTAAACCTGTCTTTAAGGGAAAGGGAAGTAGGACAAGCCCAAAGTCATACAGACCCTTAAGTCTACTTTCATGTTGTGGAAAAATGACAGCGAAGATAATATTGGATATGTTATTGTCAGAACTGGGAAGGCTGGGACATGAAACCATATATCTGCATGCATATGTTGAAAACAAATATATTACTACCTGTAACATAATCTTCTATAACAATAGAATGACAGCTATGAATGAAAAATTGTGCTGTGATATAATTTTTATAGATTTAACTTCAGCATTTGACATGGTCATATACAGAACACTGATCAATGAAACCATGGAATGAATTATAATGGGAATGATCAACATGCCAGATATATTTTTAAAAGTATTCCACAGTGGTACAGTGGTAGCATTGTTACCTCACAGCAAGAGGTTCTCCTGTTCGATTCTCGGCTTGGCTTGGGAGTGCCTTCTGTGTGGAGTCTGCATGTCCTCCCCGTGGTTGGGTAGCGTTCAAAAGACATGCGTGCGTAAATCGGCCTGCCTTCATTGAAGGTTGGGTGTTGAGCTGGCACCTCAGCATTTCATAAAAATCTACTGCCAATCATTAGCAGACCGGAATTCTGCTGGGGTGACCCCTTACCGGGAATAAGCCGAAAGACAAACAACAACATCCTCATATATCAGGCCCTCATGATTTGAGTCCTGCTCATCTGTAGTAGCTGCTGGTATCAGGTCTGTTCATCAGGACCAGAGGTGCTGGTTGTTGCAAAAGCCTGACATGGAAACTCTGGTAGGATTCATCTGTTCATCAGGAGCAGAGGTGCTGGTTGTTGCAAAAGCCTGACATGGAAGCTCTGGTAGGATTCATCTGTTCATCAGGAGCAGAGGTGCTGGTTGTTGCAAAAGCCTGACATGGAAGCTCTGGTAGGATAAGTTCTTCTTATCTTGCCTTGTTCATTTGAAAAACAACCTGCCCTGATTCAAGCATGTGAGATAGAAGCCTACATTAGGGGCTCCTTGAGATACCATGTTTTCAGACGAGCTTATTTTGACCCTGGAAGGAGTAAGCTATACCACATTTAACATTCTGAAGTATTGATTAATCATCTTAGTTAAATTTTTATTTTAGTGTGCTTGTTTTAAAATAATTCTATGGATGGTTTTAGCATGCATTTTTTTAATTCTGTTAAATGTTTAGATTTAAGTATTATAATACTTAATAAATAAAAATAATAAAATAAACAATTTTACAGCAGCATCTCTGTATATATCACTGGATATTACACCTACCTTCTGAAAGTATACAGTAAGCTAACTTGATTCAGTATTGTGTAGCAGGACAGAAAATCTTTCTTTAGTGCTTCACTCCATGCTAACATCCTTTGTTGATCTATACATTGTAGTAAACCATTGCCCAGTGTTATGCAACCTTCGGGGGACACAGGTGCAGTACCCCTAGCTAATGGAGGATTATAAACAGGCAACATAATATTATGAAGGTATTGTCATATATCAAACATAGCTACCATTTTTTTATGAATATGAGAGCAGAAAACTTACCACAAAAAATACAAAGTGCAGCTATAGGCAGATGTATGGTTAATGGAGGTCTGCATTTTTATCTGGCTTGCCCATGAGGACATCAGATGTAGAAGTGGCCTAAAGGAACCAAACCAATTGCACAAATAGCTAGGCCACATAGGATTCAGTACTTATTGAACTAATATCTGAGCAGTTGCACATAGTGGAACCTCCACAACACCATCTATAAATGTTACTTTCCCTTCTATTTCCAAACTACAGCTAAGTTATAAGGAGTGCACTCATCCAGGTCATCACAGAGGCACATCTTGATCCAAGCAGGTCAAAAATAATAGGCAAGGCTAACTTATCTATCAATATTACCATCCACAATGTTTGCTACCCTGAACCCAGCTCAGGTCTTCTTAACTTATATCTGACCCCAGCTACAGCTTCCATGATTATATCCTACAATTTCATTCAGACAGTAGATTAAACTCATTTCAATAAACATTAAACATTTAATATAATAATTATAAAGTATATGTATTATTATATTATGTTATATAAATGTTTAATAACAAAAAATTATTATTAATTATCATTAATTATATTAATTCAACAAACATTTACCATACATTGAATTCAAGTATGACAAACAAGGGCTAAAAGACATTTTCATTCACTTTGGCTTTTTTTCATAAAGCCTCTTTGTATGGAGAAAGGTCTTTCTCAGCTCTTGGCATATGTTTTAATACTGACTTTTAGTAATATGGGCTACAGTCTTAACTTGCCATTAGTGTCAGTTTCCTGTAAATTTACAGAACATCCTGTTTGCTAACACTTTTACATAGTTATATTTGACTCCAGCTAAGGTTGTCACGTTATAGTCTATGATGTCATCCTGACAGTACATACAATACATACTTTAGTCGAGTGTGGTTTAGTATGACATTTTTTTAAACTATTTATTGAATTTGTAAAACATAGACCACCACATGAAAAGACAATGGCAAATTAGGAAGAAAGATACTCACAATAAATTCAGTTATCTCAAAAGAAAACAGTGTGATTATATAAAGATTCCTCAGATTCCTTTCTTGAAAAAAATTAATATCAAAAATGGAAAGATACATCAGTAATCATACATCCACTTTTAATTAAAATCCTCAGTCATCGTGAAATCTATCTAATAATATTACTTAACTTGAATCCACTTCTTCCTAATTTTATTTTGCCTAGAATCATTTGTGCCGAACATCGTATAAAAGGTTGTAATATTATTAATTTCAATGTAATTGTGGCTCCAGTATTGTCCTTCTTTCCATATCTTTGCTAACCAAGTTTTAACCCAACATCCCAACAGTAAAATTACTCCTGCATCTGATATCATCCAACCTGCTAAATCTCCTAAAATACCCAATAAACAAAATGTTCAACATTTGGGCACTTTTTTACTCAAAATGTTTTCCTTCTCCTAAATAATTCTTGCCTAGTAGTAATATGCATCCTTACATTGTCAAAACATATGTAGAGACCCTACTTCTCATTCACCACACCAACAACATTCAATACCCCCTGCATGATGTTTACCAGCATTGTACAGGAGAGTCCAATACTATACAACCATCTCATTTGTTGATTCCGCACCCCCAATAAATCTTTCAGTTTATTTGCTATCTTTATATTATTTGCTCATTCTTCCCTAGAGATCTTAACTTTTCCTTTTCCTACCACCTTTCTCTTAGCTTGTCATTCTTCCCCCTGTATTCATGCTTTATTAATAATCTGTATAGCAAACAACCAGACAGCTTCCCTGCTGGTCCCCCAATTGCAAATGCAGGGTCCTTCTGTTCTATCTCTCCCATTTCTTCTATCTACCTGTCCCAAACCTTCTGAATCCAGACACTGCCTAATTGCCTTCCTTAATTGCTCATGAGGCAAACACACATTCTTGGGAAGCCCAAACCTAGCTTTAAAAATAGACCATTCTTCAAATCTGACAAGTCCTTTTTCCAACCCTCTTATCAAACTTCCAATTACTACTATGTCCCTCTTCTGACACTTTCTCCAATATACCATTTTATTCTGAATTCTTATCATTGTATTGTGCTTTAACCTTACTTACAAAAGATCTAAACTTGAGTGCTGAAATCCATGCAATTCCCTTATAAAGCAAATCAGAACACCATTGATCTGTTTGGTCATCCCAGAGCCCACACTCCTATCAATCATATCTAGGAGGTCACTCACAACAATCTCAGCTGCCTTCACAGCTAAAGGGTGGAGCTTAAAATACATCATCCCCCATTTTTTTAGACAATTTCATCCTCTCCTTTGCAATCCAATAGCTTTTTCCATTCCAGACAAACATATCACCAGTATTTTATATTTTGACTATGCATTTATTGTTGTCAAGTCCCAAGCTATATGCTATCAGATATACAATAATCCAGATAAAATCATCATTTAAATTAAATTAATCCTACTAGACAAAGTTTAAACCTTTGATTTCCATTTATATGGCAACTGAGCAACAATCAAATATGTACAAAATCCCATAGTTCACAGCTGTTAAACCTTTTCACTTTTCTACCAATCTCAGTCCTAAATACTTTGCCCAGGGTCTTTTGTTGACCTTATCCTCTTCTACTGAAGTACTGACATGACCCACCCTAACTTGAATTATTTTATTCCAATTACATTCTAGCTCAACTATTTGTCAAAATTGTTCAAAAATCTAAATTATCACTCATAAAATGGCTAGCATATAATCATCTGCAAACATCCAGAAAGACTTCCACTCACAGGGTGTTTTTGCCATGGAAGAGTGTATCCGCAGAGCTAATTTTTCCATCACTAAAATTAACAATAACAGTGACAATGGGCAACTTTGCCTGGCGTCCCTTCTTACTACAACATTGGAGGATAATTGGCCATATATTATTAATTGTGTACTCAAATTCATCTAGAGAGCATTGACCCACTCCCCAAATTTGGATTCCAAACCCAACTCCTCCGGTGCCTGAAAGAGAAATGGCCATTCCACTAATTCAAAGAGTTTTCTAATTACAAAAAAATATAACTTTCACTGTTCCCCAAGACTTTGTTTCAGCACAACATCTACCAGTTACTCTCCTCAGTGCATCCCCACACCCCCCCCGGTCTTCCGTAATTATTTCTGGTAAATATGGCAGCAAACTTTTAGCCAATATCACTGCCAAAATTTTTGCATCCACATTAATTAATTGTTAGGGAGATGTATATTTAAATCATCTTTTGGATCCAGAATCCATCAATTATTGGAGAATTCCTTCCTTTCAAATACTGCAATACCTCTTTTATTTCTTCTACAGTTATATCCCTATCTAAAGATTTCCACTCTTCCAATGACAAAATGGATATTTTGCAGTTATACTCTTGAATTATTTTCTCACTAATTTTTGACAAGTTCCATTGAGATCTCAGTAAAAACAGCCCTAAACACTTTCTGTATATCTGCCATGCTTCTAACTATATTACCATCCTTACCTCATACAAATGTTATGATTGAGTCCTTTTCATTTTGTTTGACCTTTTACCTAATTCTTCTCCTCTACTCTACCAAAGATCTTGAATGTTTAACATGCCCTTATCTGCCACCATTGTCTGCAAATTCACTATATGGGCCTTAATTCTCAACATGCAGCAAACCTTGTCTAAAATTTCACCACCTTTGGGATATATGTGTAACTGCCTTGGAGACATCCTAACTGTTCCACCAGTCTATTTAGTTCTTCCCCTTCCTTTTTTTCTAAAAATAACCATGCAGACTCAGCATGTTACCTTTAAATTAACAGTAAGTATAAGGGTTGCATGGGGGCTTGTACCCCTGCAAAACAAAAGTTTTGTCTTGCATGTTCTGAGTTTATGCCTCGCACCATGCACATTAGGGTTTCATTGTTTTTACCTTTTGCAGGTGATGTTTTTTTGTGTCTATCAACTGAAGTTCAACTTTAGAGCATGCACAGAAACATATATATATATATATATATATATATATGTATATATATATATATATATATATATATATATATATATATATATATATATATATCTATATATATATATTTATTTATTTATTTTATATTTGTTACCTGGGTTAGCCCAGCTGAGCATTAGCTCGTTTTCAGTGGAGACCGAAGGAGAAAAGCTCCGCAATCAGTATTAACATTTTACATAAAGTCAGCAAGAAAATTGCATTGGCAGCTAAAACAATTAGAGAAATAACATTTTACAATAAAATTTTACAGAAAACATTTACAACAAATCATGCAGAAAAGCAGTAGAGTACAATGTCAGAATTTTTACAACAAAAACGTAGGTACAATGTAAATGTAGGGAAAACAGTGTTCATTATTTCTAAGTAGTTATATACAGTATAGGTACAGATGGTGTAGTAAGGTAATGTAGAGATTAAGCAACGAGACAGAGAGGTAGATGGATATTAAGACAGACGGTGGAAGAGAAAGGAGGGATGAGAGACAAGCTAGGGTTATGTACTTTCAGGGAGGATGACTACAATGGCAGGACCATTTATTTATTACATATTCCCAAGTGGCTATTTTGAAATGTTTTGTTTGGTTGAGAGACCTAATTTCTAGGGGTAGTTGGTTCCAAGTTGTAGCAGGGTTATAGTTATAAAGTAAACACCCTGATTTGGTTTTGCATTTATAGATCTGTAGGAAGTCTTGGTCTGAGCTATGTAATGTCCTGGTTGGGGAATATTTAGTTATAACTGATTGAAGGCTAGGGCAGAAAGATGGTAGATAGTGGATGGAGTGGATAATTAACAGTTGCTGTAGTAGCAGCAAATGAGGGAATTCAAGCCACTGCAACTGTTTAAGAGAAAGGTAATGGTGTGATTTGTAAGTATGGTTTGCAGCAAATCTGGAAACTTTATTATATGTAGTTTCAAGTCTAGTTATGAGTGTAGTGTTAAGATTTGTGTATAATTGAGAGCTATAAAGGAGAGTGGGAAGAAGAAATGCATGGGCGAGAGTTATTCTGGCTGAGTTGGTTAAATGTCTTTTGTTTCGGTAAAAGAGTCCTTGTTTCTGGTGACTCTTTTTGATAGAGGTGGTGATTTGGAGATCAAATTTAAGCTGGTCATCTATTATGACTCCTAGCAGTTTAGTGCTAGGGTCAGAGGTAATGACAGTGTTATTGCTAGATAGGATGGAAAATGTTGTTTTGAGATTGATGAGGTTTTTTGGGAGGAAGAGTAGGAGCTTAGTTTTCTTAGTGTTGAGAATTAATTTGTTGTCACAAAACCATGTCTCTATGGTGTTAAATGATGTTTGGGTAGTAGAGTGAAGATCAGATGGATTGTCAGCAATGGTGATGACTGTAGAATCATCAGCATATTGTACAAGTGTGGAGTTGGGACAAGGAGTGTAAAGTAGTTTGGTGAAAATATTGAAGAGCAATGGCCCCAGTATGGATCCTTGGGGGACACCCATTGGGATGCTTAGTGGGGGAGAAAGAGCAGAGCGCCATTTAACAGCTTGTTGGTGGTTAGAGAGATAGCTGGAAAACCAGAATATGATGGGAGGAGAGAAATTTAGGTGAGAGAGTTTGTCTAGGAGGACGGGATGGGAGACAGTGTCAAAGGCTTTGGACAGGTCGAGGAACAGACATGAGACTAGTTTATTATTGTCACGGGCCAGTGATACAGTATTAATGAAGGATATTAGTGCAGTTATAGTGCTGTGTTTGGGACAAAATCCATGTTGTGTGTGTGTTAGAAGGTTCTGTTGGAGAAGGTATTGCATTATCTGCTTGTGAATACATTTCTCAAGAATCTAAGATCTATATTATATAGACAAAAAAATCAAAACTTCGAACGCTCACATGAGCGTAAATGCAGAAATTCAAAATCATTATTGTGGGGGGCTGCACCCCCTGCTAAATATATATTCCAACTCTGAGATTGCACTACAGTGAGGAAAGGGCAAATATCCCAATCCTCACTGTACTGCGATCCCCCCAAAAAACATTGAATTTCTGCATTTACACTCTTGAGAATTCGACATTTTGACTTTTCGTCTATCTAAAGTAGACTATATATATATATATATATATATATATATATATATATATATATATATAAACACACACACACACACATATGTGCATGTCTGTGTGTGTGTGTGTGTGTGTGTGTGTGTGTGTGTGTGTGTGTGTGTGTGTGTGTGTGTGAGTTTTGATGTGTGTTTGTGTGTGTGTGTGTATGTGTATATACACATGCAAAGATCAACTTTAGGATTAAAAAAGAAGAAGAAAGAGGGGGATATTTGCACGTTTTTCTCTTTTTCCCAAGCCTTTTGTTTTTAGAATGGTTATAGGTAAGGGGGTGAGGGGGGTGAAAGGGTCTTTACTACTTTCAAAAATATTTTTTTTTTATTTTTTTACTATGTACTACAGTAAAGTCTGTGACGTTCATCTGAGTCATTTTTACATTCAGTAAGTGCATTTCTCACAAGTGGCTTCCAGAACAGATGGATAGATGGATGTAAATAAGAAAGAAAGGAAAATGGAAGGCTATATTTGGGAAAAGGATGAAAATAACGGCTTTAATCTACAACTGGTGTTATGATGGGAAGACCGAATGAATATTATATACCTATATTAGTTGAATCATGCATCGAAAAAGTGTTTACCTAAGCAGGAATTATAAATTTGACAAAAGGCAGCATGGCAAACAAACAATAAAAGCTGACATTGGTTTCATACAGTGATGTCCACGAAGCTCCTTTGATTTTCTACTACCTCTGGCCCAATTAGTAAATGCATAATACTGCACATTACAGTAAATATCAGATTCTGGAGAGCAGAGTATAACAATGATAACTAAATTTACATCTGCACAGGTTACGCTGCAAGAAAAAAAGTGAAGTTATAAATGAAGATTGAGAAATTGAGATTCAGTCTTAGAACTGAGTGGATTCTTAAAAAAAGATTTACTTCACTCGTTTTATAAAATGCAATGATGAGCAACTGTCATAAAAACAGTTAATCGTAAACAAGGCAGCACTTCAATTTTTAGCAAAAATTTTCAGGCTTAGAAACCAACAAATTGTGTGTGACTCTTAACAGGGATTATGGAAATTAGGAAAAAGAAAGCATTTCTGCCCAGAAACACTCCACCAGTGTAACTATTGACCAATCATGGGTTTACTAGATTTACCCCTGCATAAATATTGAGAGGTTAGCACAATATCATGCATATAGGTGTCATGAGGGAGTCATGGTGGATAATGTTGTCATACATTATGTTTATGAATATATTGCTTTCCAGCAGGCTTTGTCCTCCCATCATTTCAATGAATTCTTCAATTTATTTTTATCACATCCATGCACAAACCAATGATTTTGTTTGGGCACATGTAATAACTTTCAGTTTTGTTGTCCATTGTCATAAGGATATGCATCATCTTGTATACCATATGCACACCATGTGAAAGAAGGACTTTTTATTTATTACTTTATCATATATATCATACTCTGTTACATATCGTCTACTCAGAGGCAATCTATGCTTAACATACAAGGCCATGTCAAACCCAGAGCTGTTGGACATGCTACACTTAAAGAAATCCCAATCCCTCAGCGCCACATGCTCCAGGGATCTAAACCTTGTCATCACAATAAACAAAACATGCTGGAGGGATAGATTCCTGACCCAGAGACTCCCCAGACTCTGGAATAGATTGCCCATACATGTCAAGCAGAGTGCCTCTTTGGTCCTCTTCAAAAGGAACCTTGACGATTGGATGGGAGAAAGGAAATTCACCCCGGGGATCATGTCAGTCACCCTGCTAGTCAGGGGTCCAGGGAAGTAAATAGTGTGGGAAGAAATAGCCAGGGAATTGTTATGGCTAGGCTTGTATAGGCCCTAGGGCTGATAGCCTGGTACCAACCTATGAACCTTTATGTCCTGTCAGTTATATTGTCTACCTGAGTTGATGCCCATTTCAATGAACAAACAGATGCACTGTCTAGTTAAATCACCTTCTCAGTATTACAGAGTTGGCAAATGGAAGATGAATGAATCAACTGCAAGGCTAGAGGATGAAGATCAAACGTAGCTCATTAGTAGCTCATGGACTCTGGTCTCTGCACCAAACTGCCTGCTAGTGTTTTATGGAATGGATATTGAATTCAGCTGTAAAAGAACTCTATAGTATTATTTCACTGACAGACAAACAGATAATACCCATAAGCTGTTAGCGGAGATTACTAATCAACATAACTGAATTTCAAGATCTGAAAATATTGCTTCATAGAACATTTGGATTTTCAAATAATTTAAATGCTATCATCAGAATATGTTTCCTAGCAATCAAGAACATATTAAGAATGAGAAAATGCTAATTCCATTATAAGTGACACTGATAAGGTCTGTTTTTGAATGTTGTGCTAAGAAGATAACATCAGAAAAATAAATGAGTTAAAATGACAAATTAAGTCCACTAAAATTGTACATATATTTACTTTAGACTAAAACTAGGTGACTTAGTACAGGCTTACAAGTACCTGAAGGATGAATATATGAGAGCAATCTTGGATATTAAATATATTAAGCATAATCTTGGGGCAGGATTGTTTCTCACACTAGAAAAGCTAGAAGATGCAGCAGTCAATATTAGGAAGTCAAAATATCTACACCAATTTAAAATAGAGGTAGGCAAGTATTATGACATTATTACCATTATGGCAAGTGGACCTGGACATTGGCTACGACATGACCCATACTAAGATCTTGAGCCTGCACAAATACTGAAACACCAAAGCATTATATTAGACTTAACTTGCCTGCTATCTTGCTACACAGAATCACGGAGTAGAAACTAAATACAAATATCTCTAAAAAGGCTTTGAGAAAGTGCTCGCATTCAAATGACTACCCTGTTTTGAAATGGGTAACATCAATGTCAAAACAGCAAAAAATAAGTCAAGAAATCAGTCAATTAAGAAATACACACACACACACACACACACACACACACACACACACATATATATATATATATATATATATATATATATATATATATATAAACAAGTTTATGTCAGATAAGTTTTCAAAAACTCAAAATTCATATGATCAAGACCATATGTTCAACTTTTTGAAAACTCAAAACATGTGTATGGGGATCAAGGATTTTATCCTGTTCAGCATTGTAGTGCTATCATGGAGTTGATATATATATATATATATATATATATATATATATATATATATATATATATATATATAAATTACAGGAGGTGTGCAGGTGCAGGGGGGACTTGCCCCCTGCTAAACATAGATCTTGGTTGTTTTGTCTGATTTGAGTTTTTGAAAAATCAAACATATCGTCTCAACTATATGAAGTTCGAGTTTCCAAAATCTTGACAATCTGATATAAACCCAAATAAACACCCATCAGATGCCTGATTGCACATGGATTCTGTTCACATTTATAGGAATGGTTCAGCACTTCAAGATTAATTATTTTGAATATCAATAATAAGATAAGTGGGGATGATGCATTGCATGATACAAATCTGGGGAATATAGTAATATATTTTTATTATAAAAAATATGAAATGCTTAATCAGAATGTTTAGCATCATAAAATGAAATTTTTCTCAAATGTTGCTTCAGCCTTTCTTGTTCAGTTTCTCTTCAAAGCCCCAGTTTTCAAGTAACCTATAAAATCTACTAGTTAATCACAACTGGTCAACTAGTCAGCCCACTGCACAACAATAAATATGATCTTTTTTTTTGTTGTTTTTGTTATTACATCCGACAATTCCTTTGACATCCTCCTTGTGGGGTCATGGTTCCCCAGCACCCACAAATTGAATATTTTAATTCCATAATAATAGAACCAAATATTTTATTGCAGCAAATGTGAGCACTTTTGTTTAATTAATATTAAATTTCATCAACATTTTAATCTTCATCATAATTACATGAAAGCATTCACATTTGTTGCAATAAAATATTCGGTTCTTGTAAGCATCCATTTGGCATTGCGTTTTTTAGTATATTTGGATTGTCTTATGGTTTTAATTTACTCAATCCATAATAATAGAACCATTGGGAAAAGAGTAATACCTAGAAATAGAGCGGATAATTATGGGAGGAATAGCTCATTGACTGCTCAATTAACACTGTGGGATACAATGTATGGGAAATATAAGATCAATTAGTTTTAACTAGGCAAGTTAGTCTTTTTTTATCATGGTATACTTTGCCAACCTGTGGAGAAAATTTAAATTTCTTGCTCACTTTTGAGATTATAAAGGCATCATACAAACAAAAATGATTTCCATGGTTATACAGATGTGCTCCTACAACAGCACTGTACATTTTCTGCAAAGTCAAACTCAAATGTTATTTACAGTTCACCATAGCTATTCTGCAAAGCACAGCACACCCAATAAATAAGAAACCAGTAAAACTTAAGACAGTGAAATCAATAAATATATTCACCAAATAAAATAACCAAAAACAGCCTCATTGAGTGAAACAATAAAGCCCCAGAGAGGATTAATGTAGCAGACTAGCATTTATTAAATTAAAGTAAAAAAGCATTAACGAAGTTCAAATTCCGTTTTCATTTATACAACTTCATCAGATGTGGGCTGAGACAGAAATCATCATTTTAAATATCCAAAAACAAATGACATCACAAATTAATCAACCAGTAAAAATCAGGAAAATATTTTCCCTCTAACTTCCAAAATTCCCAGAATCATATTTTAACACAACCTTTTAAAAACAGATCAAATAGTATAAAATTGCTTGTAACGGATTAAACTTCAAGGCACAATTGAAAATATAATAAAATGATACTTAAAAACATGTCTTTTAAAAACTCATATCCCCTGCACAAATGAATAAATAAAGTGCTATGTGCAAAATAAAGGAGAGAAAAAATACAGTACTTATAATTTAGCCACTCTCAATTTTAAAAGTGGGGCAAGAGAAACATGTTCATTTAAACCTGATTTCCTGTTGGATTCCAAGGTCAATTGCCACCACAATTCTCTATATTCGATGGTTTCTTCCCACATGACCCCTCTTTTATCCATACTAATTTTTTCCAGCACAATAAATCTGTAGTATGCCCCAAAACATTCCAATGACTGTTTATACAAAGCATTACTGTCCTTCTTAGTCTATATATCATACATATGTTCATAGATTCTCATTTTAAGCTTTCTCTCTGTCTTTCCTGTATAGAAAGCCTGACAGACTTGACATAGTGCTAAGTATACTAGGCCACTAGTCTCATAATTATTATAAAACATACTATTTAAAGTAGTATTTCTACATTCTAAAAAAAATACTTTCTTTATTAATAACAAATTCACACGGAGAACATCGGCCACATTTAGAAGTACCATGTCTCTTGTTATTGCTATTCACATTAGTCTTATTATTTTTATATAAATAGTCTTTCAGATTTCTTGCATTTTTGTATACCACTTTTATTTTCTCCTTTTTTAATATATTTAGATCAGTAAGAAGCATACATTTATTCCATCCTTTATTAAAATATATCTAACTAATCCTGATCCACCATTATATTCCAATAGTAAGGAATTAACAAAACCATTTGTCTCACTGCTGCATTCAAAATTATTTAATAAATTGTCTTGACCTAGAATAGACTTATACCTTCCATTCCTCTCATTCTTAACTTCAGTCTCTATTTTTATCAATAGGCTATTGGGGTAACCTCTATCCTGAAACATTTGCTTAAGCAATAAAACTTCATCAGCAAAATCTTTATTATTAGAAGTCATTTGACTAGCTCTAATAAATTGTCCTTTGACAATATTTTCTTTAAAATGAGGGGGATGGACACTATTAAAATGTAAATATGCATTGCAGTGTGTTTTTTCCTAAATATCTTAGAGTGAAAAGTGTTGTTTTCTTTATAAACTTCCACATCAATATATTGTAACTTATTAGGGGAATACTTATAAGTGAACTTTAAAAATTCTGTGCTGTTATTTAAAAATTCAATAATACCTTGTACTTCATCCTCTAACCCAGTCCAAAGAATGCATATATCATCCAATAATCTCTTGTACATACTGCAACTATTTTTATATATGGAGTCTAAAATATATTTTTCCTTCCATTTCACTAAAACTAGGTTTCCATATGTGGGTGCACAAACTGCACCCATCGCCACACCTTTTATTTGGTGAAAAATTTCACCATTAAAATAAATGTAATTTTATTGTAATACCAATTCAATTAAATGCATTATCAAGGTACATTCATTCCTTGACAATGTCCGATCTTCATAAATTATTTCTTCCAATAAAGACAAACCTTCATGGTGGGGTATACTTGTAAATAAATCAACAATATCAATGGTTAAAAATCCTAAATTATCTTTTACCAATTCATGTTTAAGGTTTCTTAACAGGTCCCATGAATCCCTTAAAATACTTTGTCTCTTTAACCATAAACCTTTGAGTTTCATGTCAACTAACTTTTCAAAAGGCATGGTTTTGGATCCATCGGCAGATACAATTACCCTTAAAGGGGGATCTCTCTCATCCTTATGTAACTTGGGGATGCCAAAAATTGTGGGAATCTTTGGTTTTTCCACTGTTAAGAAACCTTTGATTTTAGAATCAGTAAGCCCTTCCATGAATAAATCCTTCAATACCATATCTATTCTACTATAGGATATGTTAAACTCATTCTTAGAGACAACCACATATTTACTTGTATCCATTATCACTTCATTCATTTTAGATTCATAAATCAGTGTATCCATTATTACAATCCCCCCACCTTTATCAGGTTTCATTACTCTAATGGATGCATCATTCCTTAATTAATGCAAAACCTTCAACTCATTTGGATAAATATTCTGCCTAAATCTTGTTTTACCATAAGTTCTCTGAACTTCGTTTTCTATCACATTTTCCAAATTTCTAATCTGTGGATGAAGGGGAGGGTTAAATGTACTTTTTCTTGTTAATTTTGTGTTTGTGTGAACATTTGCCTGATTGAAGAACACTTGAAACTTTATTTTCCTCATAAACAATTTTATATCCAATAGTGTTCTTGCTAAATCACCCCTTCTGTTTGGGATACAATTTATTCCCTTAGATAATAACTTAAATTGCTCATTTTTCAAATTAATATTACTAAAATTTTAAATAGAAAAAACATTTCTAGTCAATTTAAAAGTATTAAAATCATCTTGCATAATGGTCTCACAATCTATAAATCAATAAATATATTCATAAAATTAAACCAGATGTTTGAAACAGTATTCTTAATAAAACCATGTTTTGAATTAAAATGTAAAGCCTTTCGTTGGCTTTGACTTTCAGACTTGTTGAGCTGGATTAGTGGGTATCCAAACCACAAACTGCCTAATGTAATATTTGAAGCAGCATTCTGAGAAACTCAAGCACATGCATGCTAGCCAAGTAAATAAAAGAGCTATTGTAGGAAGAATGGACATGTTATTTGAGGTATGATGTGCTTAGTTATGCAGTACAAATGCAGCACTTTTTAATCAACCCCCATAATACTACCAAATAAAGCAGTATGCACACTGATCATACATGTATGGCACCAGTCGCTATACAGGAGACATTCACTTATGGCAAGCATCTAGTAACAAAAAAAGAAAATAAAACAGATTAAGAAATTTTGTCTTATTCACTGAAGAACTGTAACCGCTATGACATTTAAGAATTTGTTGCAGATGGTCAGAGAACTACTGAAGGGATGCTGAACACTGACACTTACCATTTGACCTCCTTGACCATGGTGCCCTCTATCTCCTTTTGTCCCCTTTGTACCATTTATTCCATTTGTACCAGCTGTACCCTATAAACAGAAAAAAGGATGCAGTTGAAAAGAATGCATTTAATACAATCTAATGAAAGTGAAATCTGTAAAGAAACTTACAAACAGTGATATGCCGCAACACATTTTAACCAAGGGAACACATATGGTATTCTGGCTGTAATTATATTAAATTATTATAAGAAAAGCTTTTTAAATTCAAGTCGGTCTCTATATCTTCAACAGTTTTAAGATATTTTAAGTACATACTGTTTTACCTAGTCTGGCAGTGATGCAGAAGGTTAAGGCTTTGAACTCTAGCTCTTTTGGTACAGGGCTTTATTCCCGCAACCCTCATTTCCCTTCTATATGACCTGGAACTAGAGTCCTTACCAAATACTGCTTGCAGATCACTCCTATAAAGGGAGGACTATCTTTCAAATGGGCCTACCTGGTAAAAAATATTTATCTTACATTTCTTTTAAGAATGAAAAATAATTTTAAGCTATAAAAAGCAATATTCTTTGCTGTTGTGTGCATATGTGAAAATAATTATAAATGATGGAAATTACTTTATGGTAACCATTTGAAATGTTGGGACCCACTTCAGTGGCTCCCGGAATATAGAGAAGTTCAAGATGCCCATTTCTCAGTATATTCTCTTTTGTCCACGGTTTGGGGGAAACTGGGAGCTTGCCTCCTCAGTACTGCCCCCCTTGCAAAAAACAAATTTGAAGAAGAAGGGTGAAGTTCAGTATTTGCCCTTCTCTTTCACTTTTTTTTTTTTTTTTTTCCTTTTATGTGCACCCACTCAGCACCATGAGTGCTGGCAGTTCAATAGGATTAATATTAACAATATGGTTTCTGCATCCTCATTTTAAATTGCCATCTGTTATTGTAAAGTCACAAAAATCAACTGTTTAGTGTACAAATGAACACTTGTTAAGTTGCTTAAACATTTTACTTACCTTTAAAAATTAATCCATGTTCTTATGATCTCATATTTTAATACTTATCTAAGCTAAGTTGTATTTTTTTACTATGAAGTATTACCAATTATTATTTGAGGCTTACTTCCCTTCAAAACTGATGCTGAAAAATATCATCAGATATCTGTATTGAAAGCAGAGAATAAACTCTACAAAGACATGATCTTGTAATGCAAAATGCATCATTATTTGCAAAAATATAAAAAAATGAGTTGGGCTATGACTAATTATGATGACAAGTTTCTGACCCATTAGAAATGATTTCACCTCAGATGTTTTAATTCTATACAGCACACCCTTGATAAAGTAAAACATTTTTTGTAGCCCTTTACTGCACACATACTCTACAGTTCAGAGTGACATTACTCACAGTAATATTAAGCAAGTGTCATTGGTTCCTTACAAAAATATCTCAAGCCACCATTACATGAAAGCTTCATCTAATAGCATCAGTCATGCACTGATTGATGCATCTTTGTTTCTAAAGCAAGGATTATTACACATATGTTAGTGTATGTACATGTGGTGATGTGAATGAATCCTGTAAATTTACCACCGTTTCATATTTAGAGGTACTTCACTTTCAGCAGACTTATTTATTTGTTGCCAAAAGATAGATAAGTCTGTAGTACTGAAAACATAATCTAATGTCATGCATATAGAAATTCTAGATAAAGCACTTCAGCATAGCTAAACTACAATGGAGGGCACAGGAATAATAAAGAGATTACTTTGAAAATGCACAGGGTATACATCTAAAGACTGAATGTTATTATATCTAAAGGAAAAACATCACTAGATTGACTGCACAAACTGAAATTGAGTTACTGTACTTAAAAATAAATCAAGTCAACTATAAAATGCAATGATGGAAACTCCACAGGATCTGCAAACAGGTTTGGTGTTTATAAGAAAAAAGGTTGAAGGCTTTTTCCTATCACCAGGTAGGTAGATTAATATTCCAGTCACCAGGTAGGTAGATTAATTTTACAGCCACCGGGCAGGTAGATTAATATTCCATTCACCAGGTAGGTAGATTAATATTCCCGTCACTAGGGAGGTAGATTAATATTCCAGTACTGATATTGCTATGCTATATTGCTACACTCCTTGGATGTCATTCTTTGAATGAGAAGTTAAACAAAGAAACCTGCAACAGCTCAAGCAGATGTTAAAGATGTTAAAGGTGCTAGTATACTGATCAAAAAGATTCAAGGTGGCTTACTAACATCATTCAGTCATAAATAATATCAGTTATAAACAATAATATAATATCAAATACAAACCACTATTGACAGCTGAGGAGAAAATAAGTCTTTAATAATTTGTTAAGCACTTTTGACCTCTTTGGTCTTCATCAGAACAGTAACTAAAGTCAATAGAGTAAATACTTAAAATTAATTGTTCACGTTCCTTATCAATCAACAAAACATAACTTCCACATGTTTTCTTACAACTAGCAACCGAATGTGTTAAAATAACATTAATCTACAAAACTTTTATATACATTTGTTAAGATTCTGTCTATAATTTAATACAACCTTGTAAGTTGACTACACTTTAATCTAGGAGGATGATAGGCATTAAATACAATTTGCCACCTTAATTCCCTGAACTGAAATTCCCTTTCTTTATCCCCATAAAAATTATTAGACATATGGTCCATTACAAAAAATAAACATTTTAATATTGGAGCATACTGTAGAGTGTTTAACCAAGGCATTGTCAGTAGTTTTGATGTTTATTGCATACTGATCATGACATCATATATTCTAACCCTTCTACAGAAACTGAAACCCTGCTCCCCCTCAGCAGACCAACTACCTGCTGAATTCCTACAACAATCCACCAAAGCTATTGCCTATCCCATTTCTATCCTGATCAATAGAACTATTACTGAAAGTCATATCCCCAGTTTATGGAAAATATCCCATATTATCCCCCTCCACAAAGGAGGACAATCCACTGAACTCTCCAATTACTGCCCTATTGCTCTCCACTCACCTCTGGCAAAGATCATGGAAAAATGCATTCACAGACAATTACTTGACCATCTAATACATAATAACCTACTAGCCAACTGTCAACATGGTTTCAGACCTTCACATAGCACTACTACTGCCTTTCTTTCCTTCACAGATTATATTAACAACAACCGCAACCTTAACAAACACTCTTCTGCTCTATTCATTGACCTGTCTAAAGCTTTTGACATGGTAAATCACCAAATTCTCATCACTATACTGAAATCCCTGTCACTTTATACATCATCTATAAAGTGGTTCCAGTCTTACCTGGATAAAAGACAACAGGCCGTACTGTGGCACAAGTCTCTCTCTACTCACCTACCCGTCAACCTCGGAGTCCCTCGGGGGTACATCCTTGGACCTCTACTTTTTTCCATATTCATCAATGACCTTCACCTTGCCATCCCCCAAGCTACATGCATACAATATGCAGATGACTCTACACTGATATGCTCAGCCCCCTCCCCTTCTGAAATCCTCTATCTTACCCAACAAGTATTTAACACAGTTGAGCAATGGTTCACACATAGATGCCTTCTCCTAAACCCCAAAAAGACTAAACTCCTCCTTTTCTCTCCTACTAAGAAATTCCCTCCATTGGATTTCTCAGTTAACTCTACCAATAAAACCATTATATCCCATGAACCATCCACCAAACTATTAGGAGTCACCATTGACGATAATCTGAACTTTGACAGCCATATTAACAATACTATAAAAACTGTAAACAAAAAGCTAGGCTCTCTCTATAGGATAAAATCCTTTCTCCTACCTTCAGCTCAAACCACTATAGCACACACTCATCTAATCTCTTCTCTTCTTTACGCCTCACCTATTTTTACTAACCTATCTAAAAATAATCTTAACAAATTGAAAATGTCCTACAATAATATTGCCAGATTTGCAACAGGAAACATCATTTAGAACCCATCACTGCCTTAATTTAAAGCAGCTAGGATGGCTTGAACTACAAAATCTAGTTAAATTCCATCAGCTAACTATAGCCCACAACACTCTTTACAAACTTTCCAAAACACCTATTCTCTCCACACTAATCACTCCCTATAAAAACCTGCAAGCTTTAAGGTCTTCTCAGAAACTTCTAGTACATACTACTAAAACAAACAATAAAGCTGGTGACTCCCTTTTTTCTAATATAGTTGGAAACACCTGGAACCTCCTTCCAAATGAACTCTCCACACTTCCCTCACTATCCTGTTTCAAAAACAAATTGAAAGTATTCCTCAAAACACACTGGTTATGCCCATGCTCTAAACCTGACGAGTCTAAGTGTCTCTATATACTCTACTCTTCCTAACCCATCTACTCATTAAAAGCAACTCCTTCCTTTTTTAAACTATGTTACTAATTATCTCTTGACTACCTTGATTGTATTTACATTCCTTTATTATGCCTGTATTCTGCACTGTCAATTTAGATTGTACTTGCATCCTTTGTTATGCATGCATTCTGCACTGTACATTTTACTGTGATAACCTGTTATACATACTGTTAATAGTTTTTATCTAGTTCATATATCCTTAGATGTTATTGTGTTAATTTCATTGTCCTAGCTTGAAGCTTAACTCCCCGGGCCTCTACTGAAAATGGACATGTATCCAGTTGGACTAGCCCGGTAATCAAATGTAAAATAAATAATAAATAAATAAATAAAATACTGATGTTTATATATCCATTTTCTTAGTTCTCTTTTGGTCTTTCCTATACAGAATGACTCAGAGGAACTACATTTAGCCAGGTACACTATAAATTTGGAGGTGCAGGTAAAATCACCTCGTGTGTGGTAAGTCTTATCTGCTCAAACATCAATCTCTGAAGTAATGCTTCACAAAATCTGTCTAAAAACTCCACATCTGTGGTTAGGCATTTAAGTCTAACTAATTGACCCTTAATAATGTTATGTTTTAGGTAAATTGGATGCATGCTGGAACAATGCAAATGTTCTTATAATTTATAACTGAATATAAATGATCTACCCCTCTTTTTTTTTGTAGATTTCAACATCTATAGAAAAAAATAACTTTGTACATGTCATAATTGATACAAAATTTTAAAAACTTAGTACTTCCCTTCATCTTCATGAAGAAACCTTTAATTCTACCACTCTACCTTTCTAGATGCAAAACAAATTATCAATAAATCAAAATTAAAAATGAACAAACTCATATCCACTTAACTTAGGTAACACATAAGTCTCAGTATGCCATCAATGAATTAACATAATTTGGAGCCATCCAGGCTCCCCTAGCTACTCCGCTTCTTTGATGGTAATAACTGTTTTCAAAAATAATGGAATTATTGTTAAGCACATAATCTATGCATTCTGTTAGAAACATAAATTTCCACTTCTGTGAACTGGAACTTTTGTTTAATATAAAAGCCTTCTACTCCACTCCTACTTAATCCGTTATGATGATGTATAGGGAGTGTATGTCAACGCTAACTAACAAATCCTCTTTTCATACACAGACATTTTTAATTTTCTCTAAAAAGCAAAAAAGAATCTCTTATAAAAGAATGTGTGCTTTTAACCAAAGTAAGCAATGCCTTATTCACAAATTTGGAAATAAACTCTAGCTTCAAAGCTGGCCCAATACAATGGACCTATACGGTGGATTGGATGCATTTTTGTGAATTTTGGGGAACCCAAATAACCTACCAATTTTTGGTTTAGATGTATAAAAAATAATACATTCTTTTTCTGTAATAACACTTTCAACTACACTGTTGCATAATCAAGAATCAATCTGTCTGTAAGCTTTATTTATAACATTCTTACTTCTTCATAGAAAGTAAAATCTTCTAATAAACAAAACATAGTGCTAATATAATCTATCTGCTTAACTGTCACCATGGATCCTCCTTTATCTGCCCTCATAATTCTAATGTCAGGATTGTTACTAAGTTGTTTCTGACTTGATCTCTCTACTGAGGTTAAACTGAAAAATCTTTTTTTGACTTTTTTGTCTCAAAACAGCTCTGATGTTTTGTTCAAAACATTCTTCAAAGCTGTAGTGATGGCATACATTGGTGGATTAAAAGTACTTGGTACAACAAAATCACCCTATTCAGATATGCTCCTTCAGTTCTTTACAGAGGATGGCGCTGACTCAATGGATGCCTTAGGTGATGATTATAATAAATCTCTTTCCTTGACTTTGGCTTCATTACCACTGAATCATGTTTACCCAGCCTGTGCTAAATGGTGTGAGCCTCAATTTAACTATGATCTTCATCATATGTGCAAGGCTGGGAGCTGAGTGGGGTATCCCTGGCATTTCAATAGGGCAATAGAGTGACAGGAATGAGTTTGATGAATACAGGCATCACCTGCAAAAAGACAAACAAAACGCTCTGCCAGTACGGCAATGCAGGGTCGAACCAACTAGTAATCCAAACACCAATGACCAGCATGTAGGTATAAAAGGCAATAAGTCTTGTGCAAATAAAAATATGTTTATTCCTCAGACTGGTTTCGGCTCACCAGCCTTCGTCGGTGAATCATAAACACACAAAAAACAACATACTACATACTTAAATATTCTCCCCCCAGAAATGTGACATACATAGTCCAGCCCATAATAAAAGGGCAAGAAACCTACTAAATGTAAAGTAAATCCAAAATACATGATCTTACATACAGTTAGTAACCCCCATACAAAATAACCTAATGAATAAAAACAACATATAAAAATATACTTGGTGTGACTTTATAAATGTTCATTAAATCATTAAATTTTCTTTTATGAGAGCTCTTAATGGAAATAGACTCAGCTCACCATGGGTATGCTGCTTCTATCCAGATCTATTATTCCTTTCAACAAGGCAATGTAGTAAACATCTATTTATCGGCTGATTACCTTAAGCTATACATACTTGGTTTACTAAAATCTGTAAAAACAGAGCAGCACCAAGACTGAGGCCTTGGCAGGTCATGCAACCTTGAGTTCCCACTGCCACATCATTGCCCAACCATATTATTTATGGCAGCAATAAGCATGAATTTGTCCATAATGCGTCGAACCTTGGAGTTATTCTCAACTCACAGCTAACACTTTAGGACCATGTGTCATCTGTTGTGAAGTCACCTTGTTTCCACTTGCAAAATATTTCCAGGAATAAGCATTTGTTACCTCAATCAAATCTGTTGGTTGGGGTACATGCTTTGATCTCTTCCTAACTAGATTACTGCATCATCATTTACCTGGGGCTACCTTATAATGAGCTTGACCAGATGGTGTAGAACTCTGTAGCTAGGCTACTCACTAGTACATCCTATTACCAGAATATTACACCTGTCCTGCACACACTTCATTGACTTTTTACATCCTTCATTGGTGTCCTGTTTAGTACAGGATTATTTACAAGGTCTTAGCTTTGATTTATTTGTCCTATCATGACCTGGGTCCCTGTTAACTGAAAGAGCTTGTTGTTCTCATTCATAGATTCATAAATTGTTACTAGGCTAATGAACCAGGGGACTTTCTAAGTCTAGCCATGTTTTCTTGAAACAATAATGATGTCCTGTATCCAATTAGTACATTGATGGTCAAGCATTTATAATTCCCCTCTGTCCATAAGGGACATGGGTACCAGGCCTGTAAATGTCCTAATCCCCATCCACTGGTCTAGATTGTTCTTAAACTTGGTAATACATGTACTCAGCGTCCCATGGATGAAAAGCCTGTTCCATAGGAGGAGCAGTCTCTGGGGCATGTATCTGTCTCTTTAGCATGTTCTGTTTAAGTCACAGACAAAATTCAGATCGCTTGACCTTGGATTTCTGGTATTTTTTGACTTATGAATATGTAGGAGATTCATATGTGTGGGGTTTGATGATGCCTTATAAGCCAGGCATAGATCTCTCCTCAGCAATCTATAAGAGACTGAGTAGATGGAAATGGCTTTAAGGTGCTCTGACAAGACAGGTTGGTTATGCTTTGTATTCCTTATAATAATGCAGCAAGAGTAGAGACCACAAACCTTCCTAATGTAAAATAACTGGTATGGAGTCCAAGTACTTATACCAGAACAAAACAATTAGAATAATAGGCACAATACGCCTTCAGTAGTGATTCACAGCTCAGAAGGGTGGGGGCTACCCTATCCTCCCATAAGAATGCAGAACACAAACCTTCATAATACAAAATAATTAGTTTGGAGCCCAAGTACTTAAACCAGAACTTAGACACTTTTAGAATAAGAGACATAATAAGCCTTCAACCAGTAATTCACAGCTCAGCAGGGCATAGACTATATTCTGCTACATCAAGAGTGTGGAACACAAACTTTCCCTATGTGAGATAAGTAGTTTGGACCCCATGTGCTTAAATCAGAACTAAGAGGCTTAGAATAACAGCTATAATGGAATCAGGCTACTAACAAGCAGTAATAAATGCAGCAGAATAAATGTACCTGAAGACTTTAAGAAAAAGCAGCAAAAACTAAATAAAATATGAAGAAGCACAGATACATTAAAAGAAGCTGAATAAAATGAATATTTTTTTAATAAGTGGGAAGGTAGGAAACAGAATACAATTCAAGTTTAAGAGACTAAGTGTGAGGGCCTTCCCAGTTGATTTCTCAGTGCTCAGTCGGATGAGCTGATGAGATGAGACTGGGAGGGTGTCCACAGTCAGATTTATAGTAGATGGGCAACGAGCACTACAGCTAAACAAAGATGCCACTAAATGTTTGTAGTTAAATGAGGATGTGCTGTTTCTTAGCTCCTCCCACTAATTAACTGGATGTTATTCACTTCCTGCAAAATAATCCAGCCCTGGGCTAAAGGAAACAGTTGACTAACAGTTTATAGCCTCTGTGCTACTTGCCTTAATCCTCTCATTTTAATACACAAAAACTCTTTGGACAGCTTGGTTGTAATCTAAAAATACAGTAGGAAGTGCAAACAGTGAAATGGGACAACCTCATTCATGTTTGTCATGGAAACTTCAAACATTTTGTGACCCATAACAAATATATGTTATTGTAGAGGAAAATAATCAAAAAACATTTTATACTTATCTAAATGTAAAGGAAAACTATACCTAAAAAAATAATAAAAAATACAACATTTTGACAACACTGTGTTGCTTTCAAAAATGCTAATCCCCTTCACCACTCCAGGTGGTTTACAACTTTTTTCTACACTGCTAGCCAACAAAACAGCTTGAGAAGGACCTTGATGTGCAACACTGGTGTAATTCCTTGTCACTCCTTGTCTCATAGGATTATATCATGAGGAAAACATTTTCTGTAGTCATGTCTTCCCATCGACCTGCAGACCGAGTACTGTGGCCTCCTTCCTGTCTCACTCTCTCTTTTTTTATTTTTTACTTGAACTGGCAAGAGTGTTGTGTTCTATTAAGTGATATATTTATTCTGTATGTGGTTAGCAATAAAAAAAATGTTCATCTTTATTTGATTGTTAAGTGCGAAGCAAAAAAATGTATATTCTTTTCTATGAGCTCAGAATTTAATGACAGGCTACACTTTCAAACCAAAATGTGAGTCTAATCATCTGCACCTGACACCATGTACAGAAAAAGAAGGACCCTGTAGTTTGTATGAAGGCTTAAAACTTTTTTGGACCGTATAACATATCAAGATGCACAGTTGAAAGATGCTTGCCTAGTTTGTGGCTTTCACACATTTTAATAAAAAAAAAAAACTGCTTTCTCACATGATGGTAGAGTAAGGGTCATTTCTCTTTACCCCTAAAGTAGAGTAATTCTTAAACTGATTCTGTAAGTAGCAGGATCCTGGACTTCCATACATTCTAGGCGTAAACAGCTTTATCCCCAGAGGGAAAAAAAACATTAACTGTCCTTTCAACTGTATGTTCTCACTAAAAAGGTAGATGTTACTTAATGTTCTTTGTTTGTTTGTTTCTTATGTTTGCACTTCAGCACTTTAGAAACAAAATGCAGCCCATCCCTTTTATAGAATGCTAAACTTATTAATAGGGGAACGTAACTCCTAAACTTTTAAAACATTCTATTGAAACAGACAAGAACAGATGTGTTGATGTCAAATCTAACTATCTGTACACACTTATCAAATGATAAGAAACTAATCTAAAGGCACATTTTAATTTAATCTTTGTATGTTAATGTGATCTTTTGTATGAGAGATGATTAGATACTAGTTATTAATGAGACAATATGTAGGCTGTTAATCATAGGACATCTGTAAGAGATGAACTTTTATAACATATATGCATGTACATTTCGAGATACAGAATGTTACAATGTACAATAATAAATTAGCATATTTAATCTAATAATGACTAGCTAATAGTCCCAACTAGCAGATCTGAAGTTATTCAATATTTTCTCTCTGTATTCATGTGTAGGTCATTTGACTGTAATACATACATACATACATACATACATACATACATACATACAAATATTTCAGGCATAGATAGTAATGCCATTCTAGCCTGACAATATTCCAAAACAGGTATTCCCAAACTACGTGTTCAGGCTATTTTTAAAAATATCTAAACTAGCATTTGCTTTAATGTAATTTGGTAGTGTATTCTATGCATCAGCTACTCTCTCAGGGGACTAGTTAGTACATCTCTCATTCCTATAATCTTCTAGGTTGTCTGATGATTATCTGTTACTTTTTGATAACACCAAACATTTCCAGAGGCAGCTGTCTCTAAATGCACTACATACCAGGTCTAGTTAATTAACTATCATTAAGAAACTGGTTGATATGGTTAGAAAACAAACTGTATCTACCCATATACTCAGGTCATTAAATGAATCTATATTTTCAGTCATCGCACAATGTATTAAATATTCACTCTTCGGTCTACTTCTCCCAAATTTCATATGCTTAGTTTTTAATGTATTAATCAGTGTATTATTCTCCTGTGCCCAAATTGTCAATTCAATCGAGTTCTTTTGCTGACACACTCTATCTGTAACACATGTAATAAGTTTACCCATTTTCAAGTCAACTGCATACAGACTGTAGAACACTAAAGATGAAAAAGATAGATCTGAAAAATACAACCTAAAAAAGTATGGACCTAGGACAGAGCCCTGTGGGACACCCTGACTGTGAGCTAGAATTTTACTTGTCGAATTGCTGTATGGTACTTGCCATGTCCTGTTTGTAAGCCATGCAGCTAATCATCTCATCAAGAGGATATCAATACCCAATTGTTCTAATTTATTGATCAGTATTTTGTGTATGACCCTGTCAAATACTGAAGTTAACTCTATATAGTTGTCATTATATTGTTATAGAACATCATGATATGGGTAGTACGTTATTTATTTACTTATTTATTTAACATTTGTTAACCAGGAAAGTCCAACTTGGAAGAAGACAATTTTCAGCAGAGGCCTGGGGGAAACACTCCAGATTCATGTCTTTGTAACATGGGAGGAAACTGGAGCATATGGAGGAATCCCACACAAATGCAGGGAGGACATGCAGACTCCATACAGAAGGCACCCAGCTGAGAATAGAACCAGAAAACCTCTTGCTGTGAGGCGACAAAGCAAACCACTGCACCATAATATATCTATTTTCAACAATGCATGCAGATGTATGGTTTCATGTCCCAATCTTTCCAATTCTGACAATAATTTATCCAAAATAACATTCTCCTTTATTGTTCCACAACATAAATGTGGTAACCTTATGGGTCTGTATGAATCTAGGTTTGTCCTACTCCCCCTTTTGTTAAAGATACATTTAACAAGTGCATGTCTCCAATCCTGATGATGCTGGAAATATACTGAAATTTGTATCTGAGATTTAAAATCTTGGGGTGATTCTCTGTGACCAACCGTCATTCCTGGAGCAGGTATACCATGATGTGCAGTCTTGTGTTACCAGAGTTACAACAAGTATCATCTCATAAGGATTTCAGTGATTATAAGATATCAATAATCACAGGA